>NC_060151.1:6810440-6829735 GCF_021292245.1 Micropterus dolomieu
CACACACACACACACACACACACACACACACACACACAGTATAGCGGCTCACCTTACCCACTGGGTGACCCTGGGCTCACCACTGTCACAGACTATTCACCACATGAGTTATATGAAAAATATGCATACTGCATTTCTTTGCATCTTCATCAAGCAACTTTGCACATAACTCAACAATCATGAATTTCTTATTGGCTTGGCCACGATGTTCTATTTTTATTTGTGTTCATGTCTGTTTCACAAGACAGCGCTCCGCCTGTTAACTGATCAGTTGTATCACTTTACCGCTGCGCTTAGAGTGAAATGCAGCAAGCAAATGTAAGCTTGGATAACACCCAGCCTAACTGATAGTGTGAGTCTGCAGGCTGCCGTCACAGAGTCCAAAAGCTTCTTGATAATCACATCAGTGTGATCCAGCCTCAGTTAATTAAATGTACAGTGAATCTAAGCTCCTCTGTCAATGTATGGTTAACTGACTGGAATTTGGCCTAGAAAGAGATATGAAGCCTTTCACACAGGAAGGGCTACAATAGCCCACAATGGGCCTCATGTAATAACCACTCATGAATAGATTAGCTCTGAAGTGGCACCAGTAATTTAAGATAACTTGTTGCATTCACTTATTTTCTTGTACTTTTCTTCTAGGTACAGAAAAAAAATTCGAAAGTGGTCCAGGCTGTTGTATGAGTGTGCTTTTCTCCACAGGGGGACAAATATAACAGCATAGAGCCTGCAAGATTTATAATGAGTTAAACACAATGAATTAAGACTTTAAGTATGTTATAAAAACGGTCAAAATCCTAATGTAAACGTTGCACATCATGTTTTTGTTTATTCTTCAGCGGGAACTAGGGGTGAGATTTTAAACTCAGTTTTAATATCAGCCAACAGTAGTATGATAACTAAAGATTTTGTTAATATTTGCTTCCCCATGAAATCACGTGAGGTGGTGCATTGCTCCCTCTGGCACCATAATTTTATAGGGGTAATTTGAGATTTTTACAGTGAGGCTGTGTGTTACCTGAAGTAGATGGTGATCAGTGTGTCTCTAGTTTGGAGAAGCAGAGAGTTGTACCGGCACAATAGCTAAGCAATGTACTTCAAGTGTAGGCTATGAGTTTAATATTTTCAACACTTTACCTTGCTGTTGGCAACCATTTCCTTTGGAACTACATTTTCTCTTAAGAGATCAGCTGTTTGCGTCAGAAAGTATGAAATCTTACTTCCCTTTTCTAAAGAATAGAAGATGGTGTATGCTTGTGTTTTTCCAGGCTGTTCATTTAAAGACATGTCCTGGTCACCACGTAGATTTCACGGTGTTGCTCTGAATGATTTGGACTTGTACTGGCTAGTTGCACTGCAGCATTGAGACAACTCTGTGTTTGCCGTGATCACTTCTCTGAAGAGAATTATGTTAAACCACGGCCAAATAAGCCAGATAGACATCTGCTGAAGAGCACTGCTGTAACCAACCATCAGGTAAAATAGCACTAAAGCCCTACAAACCAGAAAAGCTGAGGACCCCGTCCATATCACTACATTGCTTAGCTTTGAATCCTTTACAATTCTCTGCTTCTCCAAACTGGGGACACACTAACCGCCATCTACTTCACTGACTATGGATAAATACAGCCGCACTTCAGAAATCCCAAATCATCTATTTAATAATATTCTGTAGTATGTGTGTGATGCACCCAGCTTTACGCTGTGCCATTTTGGGCTGCCTGAGACAAAAGTTGACAATCATGGGAGAAATGCGCTCAAATCTTTACACTGTGAGACACGTCCACCAATGGCTAAACCAAGGGTAAGAAATGTATGATCAAAGAAAGCCCCAAGATGTAACAGATGCTACAACTCAGGTCGACAAACCGATCAGAATACGACATGCAAATTATGCAGAACACACTCGCTGGCGTTACATTACATAAGCACCAGTTTTAATAAAGTTCAGTGAACAAACACAAGCTTGCACACAATCCAAAATAAGGCAGGTGAAACATTGAAGAAGTTTGTGGGAAAAACCTTGTGTAGCTGTGAAGTCACAGATGGATGACACAAAATGACAAGGTTCCTCGGCACTTGTACTTTTCTTCGATTTACACTGGAGTAGGGCTGCAGCTAACGATGATTTTAGTATTCGCAGCTTCGATTCATTGATGCGTCGTTTAAGAAGTATTTTTCTTGGCGGCGCCGCCCCCCCACTAACTCCCGTTTATAGGTGATAGATATTTATTTGTCCTTTTAAATTCATAGTGTGTCATACAGCAAACATCAGACCAACAACCAGACAGCTGCTTTACAAACATCACCTGAGTGCTATACAAGTTAGACTAAAGGCTCGTGCAGACTACAAGACTTTCAGCGTCGGCCGATGGCGGTGCCATTCACACAACTTCAGTCATATGACGGCAGTCTTGAAGTCGCTGTGGCGTTCACACTACCTGACTGATCGGTAACAGGAACACACACACACACACGCACGCACGCACACACACTACACGAGCTGACAGCTGGTGTCCAAGAAAACACACGTGAAATGTGAAACGAGCGATCCTGAACACGAAACAGCTGTTGTTGGTTATTATAAAGATGTCGATTATAAAGAAAGAATATGGGTGAAAGGATGGATTAGCACAAGCAGGTAGCAGGGATTGTCTGAGCTACAGAGAGAGCTGCAGGGGAGTAAAAGTGCAGCTCCCCGACACCCAGTTAACTCGTGACTGTGAGGTTACAACTCACGGCCCAAAAAGGAGAACAAACTCACATGTGTACATTTTCAGTTTAGGACTGCGGCTTACTTTGGCTAGCCTTCAACTCAACAATCAATCAGGATTTCAGTTAAATGCTAAAGTTGCTGTTACTTTGTCTGTGGTGACATAAGTTTCATTTACGGTGAACAGAAGGCAACATTACAGAGTTGTTGTTTTCTTTAGCTTGAAATAATCCCATACTTTGGACGCCTCTTCTTTGTCCCTCGCTATTTTCTCTCTCTTCCTCCACTTTGCAAACAGCTCCATCATAATCACGTCGTGTTCACAGCGTAAGCGGGATGTGCGACAGTAATAAATGTCCGTGCGAAACACTGTGCTGTATAGTTACATGTATGAAACGAAGCATCGATGCAAAGAATTTGTGTCGATGCATTTTATCGATCGATGAATCGTTTCAGCTCTACACTGGAGTGCTACAAATCCACCACGCAATCTGACATGCCCCATATTGATACTTTTCAATCTGACAGAATCTCATCCCATTTCACACAATCTGACATGCAATAAACTTACACAGTTGTTGTCACACAGTGTTAAAGCGCCTTCAGAAAGATGTTTTAAGCCATCATACTTCAGATAAACCATTTCTCCTTTATTTCAGTCCCAATACAGCAATGAGATGGTGTTGACAGATGTAGTAATTGTTTCGAGCCCTCCTTCAAGCTCTGTGGTGTGAAATGTGTTTTATAGCTCATGGGTGGCATGTTTTTTGTAAATGAATGCACAATATAAACATTTGCAGGCGTCTGTTATGCTGATGATCACAGACACACACCACCTAATAAACAGGTGGCATTTATCAAGTTGAAACAAGACATTTACATTGAGAGTTTGGTGTCTGACTTGAAACGCTCACACAAACAAGCCTCACGAAAAAGAGTAAAATAATTTTAGGATAAACTCTTGCAAATGTGTCTCAATATTTTAAGTTAAATGTTGTAAATCAGGTTGACCTCAATTTAACACAACTCTATATTTGGTATCTGTGTTAAGTTCAAGTCCAGAGAAGCCAATAAAGAAATGAAGCAGAAGTGGGGTGGTCAGACAGAGCTTGTTAACTCAATGGATTATGACCACTCGAGCACTATTGAAAGCAGCAGAGAGAACAATGCTGCTGTGTGACAGGTCTTAATGATGCTGTAATACAATCAGATTGACTGGAGAATGCATGCTTGCACCATTCTTGTGTTGCAACTAGATGATCTTTAAGGCATTAGGTTACTTATGGGGATTGGCTAGGTGCTGGTTGGTGAAGGGGATAAGATGAGGAGGTGGTGAGGAAATAAACAGGCAGAGCAAACTGCAAGGCTCAAGCTGGAACACCAATATTACGCTAACACAGGAACTATTTCCACAGAGAAATCACCTTTTCCACGTGGGAGCAGAAGGAAATTATGTGGCCGGAAAAAAGTGCATAAAATCCTATTCCGAACATATGTATAGACAAAGTGGCTTGGGGAGGAGGAAGATACTAAGTATGTGAACACTCAGCAGATCAAAAATGGTAGGAGGAGGAGGGAGCCCCCATCTTTCTTCCCCTCTTGACCCCCTCCCACTTTCTCTTTTCTCCCCTTTGCTCGCCAGCGATGCTGACCAGGGCCAACACAGAGACAATAAGAGCAAGGGAGGTATGCTGCAGTGATTCGATGGCCAGAGATGTGGGGTACAACAGCTAGAGGCAGGAGGAGGCTCATGGAGGGCTGGTGGTGTGTGTGTGTGTGTGTGTGTGTGTGGTGGGGGAGAGTGAGTGAGTGAGTGAGTGAGTGAGAGAGAGAGAGAGAGAGAGAGAGAGAGAAGGGGGAGGTTGGCAGAGGTCTAGGCTGCTGCTGTTTGCTCTAAAAAGGATCCTTGTAGTTGTTGATCCTTCTAGTCTGTCTGCTAGAGAGGAAGTGAAACAGAGGGTAAAGGAAGTGCTTAAGAAGTAAAAAAAATAGTAAGAGTAAGAATATAAGGCAGAAGAGAGAGACAGAAAGCTGCTGAAAAATGTTTAAATGACAATGAAATATCAGGGAAGGAGAAACAGCATAGTCCACAGGAGCAGAGAGAGTAGAAGATGGAGAGAAGATAGTAAAGACAAGAATCAAAGGCTAAATCCACTGTATCTCAACTCTCTGGAGACTCCCTTGACACACTGGATCCATCTTCTCCCCTTGCTATCCTTCACTGCCACCCACCATCTTGATCGCTTCATCTGTTTCGTCCCTTCCCCTATGAGCTAGACACGGCAGATTTTTTTCTCTAGAAACGGCCGAAGCATTCGCACAACCTTTTTTTTTTAGCCTGCCAGAATGACAACGTATTATGTGTCAGTGTTTTTGCTTTAACAATAACAGAATTGCTTTTGTGTTAATGGGAAGCATTTATTTGCATGTCACACATTCTCCTGTCTTATTTCATTATATGACATTGCTGTTGGATATTTCATTTATGGTTTCTGTTCCTCTTACCAGACAGGGTTGGCGTTGACTGCATCATCGAACCACAGGATGTACAGACAGAACAACCCCACAATCAGGGCGTGCACAGTCGACACCAACCTGGAGTAGGACAGACACACACACAAATAATCAAAGTAACATGATGACATAGTAATAAGAGTTTTCCGTCAGCAATTGGAACTAATGGGGAATCATTAAAAGAGGGGGGGGTGCTCATGTCTCCGCTGTCTTGTTAAATGTCTGCTCATGCTTGCATACGGTATATAATTACATCCATGTTAATCCTATGTCCAGGTGAGTGTAACTTTATTTTATTTTATTTTTTTTTTAAATCAGGCCTGACACAGCATACCCTTGACCTCTGGTGTTGTTATCTGGGTCAATGAAGAGACCCTCCAGAGGTCTCTCATCTACCATAATCACAGCTCCTCTACTTTCACCGTGCAGCGTCCAGGGTACAGCTATCCCTGTCCACGGGCTGCAGCTGCTGGCCTGAGCCCCGGCCAAGACTGGCTCTACGGATCAACTACTGTATGAGGGCATGAGTCCATTATTACTGCTGAATCAGAGTGAAGTGTCTAAAAATGGAACAGCCAATAAGGAAGTTGGCATAACTGAGTGTCAATATAGCGGTCTGTGTAGACTATGTAAAGGTTCTCTCTGGTTCTTGTGTTTGTATTGAGAAGTTCCTAATTATATTTGAAAGAACGCACAATTGAAAAGAAGAGAACAGACAGTAGAGAAAAGACACAAGGCGAACTGACAAAGAAATTAACAATGTTAACAGTTGATACTGTACAGCTGTGTTCAGTACTAGACATGGGACCCTACCCTCTATTTTGAAAGGCTTTCTCCCTTCTCTACATGCACTTAAGTCGTTGTTACATAAACAACATACTGACACACTGAAAGCTGGCTGTTATGAAACGGTAGGCCACTCTGAAGTGAACCATCAGTGCTTGGCCTTAGACTTGGTTTAGATTATTCCATGGTCAGTACACCCCGCATTTTCAAATATTGACAGTAAACTACAGTTGTATGAATGAAGGATTATCTGTGAGTACTGGCAGACAGCAAAATAGGCAGAGAGAAAAAATAGCCAATAACCAAGAGTCAGAGATGTTATGCAACCACCAATGGTTGGCCCTCTGAACTTTATCCCTGAGGTTTCTGCTTAAAACGTAAAACCGTTCTGTGCTCGACCAGTTGTTCACATCACAGATGTAGTTGTGTGGACTGATGCAGAGTTGGCCCCGTGGAATGTCGAGGTTCGCCTCAATGGAGCTGCATCACCAAAAGCACTGGTGTTTGCTTAACAGGTTAGTTTTGTCAGGACGTCACAGCATTGCAAAGTTATACAACAATCCTATTCTATGTAAAAAGTAAATACAAAACAATCACACGAAACAACAAATTGCCGGTGGATGTACTTTCACTAAAGTCTGTCCCGTCCAACAGGAGAGAGTAAAAAGTCTATTTTAAGTTACCACAAATTAAGACAAACAGCGAGAGACAGCTAACCTGGCTCGGTCTAAAAAGGTAATACAATCATGTCATCTCATCAAACTCTCTGCAATAAAACAAAATATCAAACTATTGCTTCAAACTTGCTGGCTGATTTTTATGGCTGGGTTGGCTGGATAAAGCTCATTTGATAATTAGAGATCCTATCTGTATCGCAATGCAACCAGTCATAAATTAAAACACCTTTTGTAGAGTCAGTCCAGCTTTTGTTTCCACATGGTACAAAAATGAAACTGCCAGAGCATTTATAGGTTAGATGCAAAGAGAAAAAACCTGCCCACAGATGGGTAGAAGTGGGTTCCTGTTACACACCTGGAGTTCCACTCAGTGAGCTTGGTGGAAGGCAGCCGTCCGTAACCTGGTGTGATGGTGAAGGAGAGCCGCGGGCTGACCACTGAGAAGAGAAGCTGGAAACCCACGAAGCTGCCAGCCACCACGGTCAACTCTCTCGTCTCCATCACTCACCTAAACGCAACGGGGGAGGAGACAGGGAGGGGTGTGGGCAGAACACAGAGAGGGTGATGCACATGGACAGGTTCAATCGATGACTGTCAGTCATCCTGGGCAGTGCCAGAAGAGGAACTGAGGCGGCGGCGGTGAGAGGGTGAAGCGGCACCCTGTGTGGTTCATCCAGTCCACATCGAGGAAAAGAAGAAAGGGAAAGAGACAGAAGAGGGGGAAAATATAAGCCGAAGACATGGGCTGTCTAATGCAAGTGACAGGAGAGCTAGACAAGCAGGGCAGTTTATAAAAGGGGAAGAGAAGATGAAAGGCACAAGAGACGCACTAGAGTTAAGGACAAGAGAGGGAAGAGTGGCAATACAGGAAAAAAATGAGTTATTGGGTGTTGTGAATACAGTATGTAGCACAGCATTAAGATTTGGAATAATAGGTCTTCATTACTATGCACATTTTGCAAGGGGATTACAGTGAGTTGTTTAGGACACACCAAAAATCCCTGAGAAGAAAACAAAGGCAGAGCGAGGAAAGAAAAGAGGATTGTCAAGATAAAGTGAAGGGTTCAGATCATGAGACAGAGGCTGTGGACGACTGTGTAACACGTTTGTCTTCAACAATGCCCTTTATTTTGCCCATACCCACGTTTAAATCAGCGGTACATTAGACCTTTGGGTCCTCTTTTAGATTTAGAAAGGTTATCAGTGGTGGAAGTATTAGCCAGAGACAGAGTCGTCAAAGTGGTGGACCGATACACATTTAAACTAATGGGAACTAACACAGACCCTTGATGGAAACACGCACACATACGAAGTGTAAACACCGAGTGTACACCAAGTAGGGTCAACAAACTAGAAGTCTGTCTTTTCAAATGACAGGCAATCAGTGGACATGGACTGAAATAGCACCCTGTTTGCAAAAGCACGAACTGCCCTGCCTCACAAAGTGGATTTTCCATTCACTCCAGATTGACGTTACAGCTCGGACAGTAATCTTATCGGTTTTCTGAGCTGCTTACATTCAACAGCAAAAAATTCTGATTTCTGATCCACCGGATGTCTCAGGGTGAGGCTGGAGCATCATCAATTCTCCGGCCTCATTTTACAGATAAACAAAACATGGAGCAATAACCTAACTTCTAGTACCTACTAGAATAAAACCAGAGGAAAAAAGAACACCAGAAACATGGGATGCTTAGGTGAATCCTCATAATGACCTCTAATTTGTTCTTTAACAGCAGCTATTATGACGCACTGTGTTTGCGCCAGTCTGGACTCTGGCCTGATAAATGCACTGGAATTCTGATTACACCACAGAAATTACGCAAGACATTTAAAACCACTTATTCCTAGAAAACTGACTATTAGGATTGTGCAAGGTAAAGATTAGTACCGATGGCAGACACAAAGGTAGACATCTTATATATTGGAGCCATATTTTTTGTGAATGCATTCTCATTGCAAAGCAATCAAAGCACTTCACCCTCTGTGAAGCACGTGCCACGTTAGGCATGTAACCTACAAGTTCTATTTTTACTCTAAAATGTCCAATGTCAGGCATGCATATTGTTCCGTACACTACAAGAAAACAAAGCGCAGGAACAAGCACCTCAAGACAAATTCAACAAGATGAACCCATCAATTTAAATGATACTACTGAGATTACAGCTTTGCTCAGAGTCACCAGAACAATGTTCCACTTGAGCGCTAGAAACATTCAAAACAACTGCAGAATAAACTTCAAAATGGATCCAAATAGAGAGGGCGACAGCTTTCAAAACACACGTTTCCCACAAATCAAAGCAGCTGTAAGATGTGCAACTCCTTGCCTGAGCTTTCCAACTCCCCATTCACCAGAAAGCTGGCATGTTCAAACGGGGAAGCTGAGGCAGGCAGTACTTCCTGGAGGAGCCACACCACACTCTCATTGTCCCCCAGCAGCAACTATGCACATTCCTGGGCCACGTTGATCATATGCAGCATGTGCCTGAATAATGCATTGGCATTCTTCACCTGGCAGGCTGGTTCACACTGCCCCATGGGAAGACGCAGCACACAGAGCCGCCTCGCTGCGGCTGGCAGCCCCGGGACAGGAGAGGTGCTCTGCCGTCCACGGTCGACCTTGTTCCGCTGGACTATCCTGCTGCTGTCAGCAGACCATGACCCCGTGACATATCGACCAAAGATGAATAATAGCGGTTCAATTTCCCCAGTTCCTTTTGGAAACCTAAACCGGCCCAAATCTACCGCATTGCTACACAAGACCAATGGGGTTGTCTCGTTCTGTAGCTTCCCTTAAAGCACAATCCCCGGCCAGCCTGATCTCACCAATCTCTGCATGCAGGTTGGGTCATTACATGAATACTGAGAAATGGCTGGTGATTATTGCCGTTTGAAACAGAGTCTCGCAATAAATACACCTTCCCCTTTGTGATTTGTGCACCCTGCACAAGAGCAACTGGCGTGAGAGGTACAAAGTAAAGGCTCTATGTGACAACAACTGGCCTCGCCTTGATAAGCCCAGTATGCTTTACACTGCGTGCATATGCAGAGTAAAGCATTGTAGACAGTTAACGTTATTGGGAATGACGAGCAACGTGTCAGATACCGTAAATATCGGCCACAGCGTTACAATATAAGCTAAGCAGGTGTTCCTGGACTGGTTGTAACAAGCAGCCGCGGCCAAGACGCAACCCTGTGGATTTCAGGAACCAAGTTGTTCGTTCAAGACTGCTAACGTTACGTATACCGTTGTAGTTGCTGCTGCCGCCGCCGACAAGACAAGGGAGGAACACAGCTATTGCAGTCCCACGATTTGGACAGTAAAAGATATCTGAATTGTAACACAACATGCGTTAGTCAGCGGGTTATATTTGATGTGGTGGAAGCAGTAGGGAGGGCTGTGTTACCTGCTATCCGTCGCATACGTCTGTGTAGGCGGATAAGCTCCCGTTTGGCCGCCGTCTTCTCCACTTTCTTACAACTTGACGTTAGCTAGCAAATCGGCTAAAGCGATACAGCCCGCTGGCTCTCGCTGTGCGACCCCAAGAAAGAAAGAGACAAAAAAAAAAAAGAGAGGCTCCTCTGCTACGCGAACAATGCCGCGTCCCAACAACCATAACAGCCCGGAGAAGAATGGCTTTTCTCAGCGCTTTGTTTTCTCACGGCCATGTGTTTCGAGTTATGAGTCCGACAGAAAAGTTTTTTACGCGTTTCATTTTGGCGTTGACAGTATTGACCAACCGGTGACGTCGACACGTCCCCTCCCCTCGCCTCGCTCGTGCACACGCCCCCGCGATGTAACGTTACTGTATAGATAAATACAGCACGGTCCACTATATCGCCTGCTCCCATGGGCGACACCCTCGACAAACAAAGGCCACACTGCAATAGCCTATTATTGATGATAACAAATCCGTATTTAACATGAACGTTACATCTTATCACTCTGCAAACCATGTTGCTCCGTTTTTTGATGGCCTACCTTTTCTACTGTTTCCATTTGTTTCCATATAATATAAATATCTATTAACAGACTCTTGAAACTCACTTGAGTTATATTTTTGTTAGTATTACATTATGATTATGAGGAAACACAGTCCAAACTTTAAAAATCAATCTGATGCATCACCATTATACAACCACACAATTGTAATGTAACAATGTACACATTGTGGTGTCTGTGTGTGATTATTTAGTCCAAGCACGTTTTAGTCTGACTGAGTATGTCAAGGTTGTGGAGTGTTGGTTAGATAAAACAAGTAATTTCAGGGCATCAACTTGGGTTCTTTAAGTAACAGTGAAACCCTCTCATCCAGCAGCACACAGGATGAACACAGAAACCATAGAGATTTATAGCATGATTAGGAGGTTCTAATGTTTGTCTTGCCTCAAAAACAGATAAAGACACAATTTAATCTCACCTATGCCAGCATATTACACTACACAGACGACAAGGAAACACCTTCAGTCACCAATAGACTTTGGAATGTAGGAAATGGACACACCTGGAAGAAAACATGGATTCATGACTAACCTCAACACAGTGAGGACAAACGAATCGCATCCAGATTGCTGTATGCAGAATGCAGAATACTGATCTTCAAAGTCTGCTAATCAGTTGTTTTTTATTTTGGAACGGGTTGTTCTTTGTCTTTCCCTTGTCTGACAGCTTCTGAATCCCTCTGCAGGGTGAAATGTTGATTCAAGGTTGTCTGTCTGGTTCCACCAGACTTCCACACAGAGGAATGTCTTTCTCACGCTCGCACACTGGCCTGTATAGAAATCTCCTGTCTTTATTTCACAATCTGCATTTTTAGTGGGCAGCCTTGGGCTCACATTGTGTGGTAGCAAGAGCCCAATAGGCCCTCCCTGCAAGGTTAGAATAGACATGGGGACATTTGAAATATGATTGTTACAAATGTTTTTTGAATTGCATTGAAAATGAATCACTAAGTTTGGGTTCATTCTAGACAGAAATAAAGAGAGAGCGAGAACTGGATCATACCCTCTATTAAAGCAGTGAGTGAGTCAGAAACGAGTGCAGAGAAAAAGACATTGAAAAATGGAGTGCATGTTGAGTGTTTGAGACAAATCTATGAAGGTAGAAATACTCACTCAGTGTACAACCAGATGCAACCTCAGAAATGAACATGCTGTTGGAGACATCCTAGGCATTATGGGTCGATTACAACCAGAAAGTGCTATTAAAATTCGATTCTACAAATTTAAAGAGAATTAGATTTTAAGAAGAAAATTCAGATTTGTTCAATACTTCCTTTCCAGTCCAGCGAGTGTGTGAGAAAGCACACAGAGATAGATAAATGATATCTGTGTCGATTGAAAGAGTGTTTCGAGAGAAAGCCTTCTCTAACAATGAAGAGCCTCGTAGAAGACTGACATCAGCTGGTTGGTGGAGCTGCACAGTGAAATAAAGAGGTGTGGGAAAAATAATTATTTCAAATAGATAATATGACAGGAGCAAGCATTCAGGGGTTGGTGTAGCTATGTTAAAGAAAAGAAAGAAATAATTTGACACTTTGGGAATTAAGCTTATTCACTTTTGTGCCAAAAGTCGGTGGGAAGATCAATACCACTTCTCTATCTTAAGAAGTTGTAGCAAAGAGACGGCTAGCTTAGCTTAGCATAGCATAAAGATGGGAAACAAGGGGAAACAGCTAACCTGGCTCTGTCTGAGCAGAGAGGTTTGTGTATGGATTAAAGAAACTACATGTAATCAGAGTTCTATTTTGTTACCTTTGCACAAAGCCAGGATATCTGTTTCCATTCTTTATGCTAAGTTAAGCTAACCAGCTGCTGGCTGTAGGTTCATATTTACTGTACAGAATTGTTGCCCAATGGTAGCTGCTAAAAAACAACTACATTGACTTCTTGGTGCAGCAGGGGGGAATCCCAGAGGTTCCAGGATAGACATCTGAGTGACGCGAACTAAAGACAGGGATCCTCACTGGATACACCATGTCATGCTGGTCAGCTGATTCTTAGTGCAGAGACCCAATAACCAAATCTGGAGTCTGGCAGCCCCACATTGGGTGTATGAATTGACACTGTCCAATGTCAAGGGGTTTGAGAGGAGGAAAAGTATTCAACTCTGTAGGTGTTTGGGATTGCCAGCCGTATGAGGAGTTTATAATTACCCAAGTGCTGCAATACAGACAGCCCAATACATCCAAAGTCTCCGAGGTTGGCTTTAAGGTGAGGACTGGACGGAAGTGGAGGGCACAGGAGCAGTGAACCTGGCAGAATCTGTGCTACGTCACAAAGCGCTCCTGAGATCCGCTGGCGGAGCAGGTTTAGGCAGCATTCCAACAACCCACTACATCAGAGCCAAAGGCATAGAGAGGTGGGACCTGGTCCAGAAGGAAGTGAGAGCTGGGGTCGAGTGGCTGTGTGCAAGCCAGATGGTGGGGATGTGGAAACAAGGCGCATGGACAAGTTGGGAGCAGGGGATGGACCGCAAGATCTCATGGTCTAATTTGTGGAAGGCTGAACCCTTGTAGATTAAATTTCTAATCCAATCTGTGGACGATGTTCTTCCCAGCCCATCTAGCCTCTTTTGTTCAGGTAAGGTCAAAGCATCAACATGTCCCTTGTGCTAAGGGAGAGGAACACTGGAGCATATCCTCAGCAGCTGTCCTTGAAAGTCTAGATGAACCCAGGTACTGTCACTAACGTGTCCAAGTATATCACTATATGTAACTATCACAGTGATGAGGGTGGTATCAATCTTCTCATCTAACTCTTGACAAGAAAGCCAATATGTGTCTTTCCCAAAATGGCGAACTGTTCCTTAAAGTTTATCATATTACGTGAATGTTATATGATTACATCCATTTTTCATGTGTCCCTTACACTCCTGTGAATCTGAGGCAAGTATTCACAGTTTTGGTGTGAAACTGGTGAAAGATCACTGGGTGTGAAACGGTTGGGAAATAATTTGATTCACTGCAGATGCCAAATTGATATGCAGGCACAAAATGAATCAAAACTTGAAAGTCTCTCTGTTGAACTCATACATATAAAACTCTATGAAGAGTTTTTGAAACCCGATTGATTGAATTAATTTAGTCAGCCTCACTAAACAAATTCTTAATTTACATTTTCAAGCATTGAAATTCAATGTCCCTGATGACTTGTTGTAATTAACCTGTAATGATGATGATAATGAGAACAACAACGACACTGTTTATTATATTAGGAGAGTAATTTAATACAGCCAGCTACTTAATTTCACTGCAGGCCAGAGGGCTGCACTCATCAAGGTGTAAGACAGAACGAAGGGCAGGCCACAGCAGGGTGATGTATAAATCTGCAAGCCAGCTGAGTCATTGGGTCAGTGCCATCCCTGTTGGTTAAACGAAACATATTCTGCAATAATCTGGACCAGATCAGTTATGGTTTTGATGTTTGATTTTAAGTAAGCTGGTAAAACACTTGTTTGAGAGGGAGGATAATATGCAGTGAAGTGAACACACAACCTGCAGAGTCTTATCTGTCCTCATCACTGGAAAACTATTGGAGGATACAGTAACTGATGTGGTTTCTATTTTTGATAACTGAAGTCATCCAGGTCAAAATCTCAGCTAAAAGAGAGTCTACCAGGGCCATAGCCACCATTGAGGAAACTGAAGCCTCTGAATTATTTAACTTAAAACTTTCTCCAGAACAGCGATTGTCAAATCATTACTTAGCGACCATACGCAGTTTTGAATTTCTCCAAATGGTGAAGCGTTGACCTGCAGCAAAAGTGACACTCAAGACACAAGAGCTTAGACGGTGCATTCTTTCTAAACTAAAAATATGAGGACAAAAATGTGATTGTCTGCTCTAATGTAAACCGCAAATGTTTGCATGTCGGGTTAACTAGTGTGTTACCTAGAGTATGAACCTAGGACAGCATTACTTCCAAGTGCAGCAGCATTACATAATGCATTCATTTGTGGGGTTACAGGTTAGCCCCGTTCATGATTAATACATCCACTGTGTATGCACTGATTGTAGCTTAATGTCTGTCCTGCTCTATTGGATTTAGGGACGTTTACTCCAGCAACCAAAGCCAAACTTGTTATCTAAGAGTTTCACAATGGTTCATTGGTTAGTCCTCATCTGCCTTTTGTCTTGTAATGTTAGAAGTGAAACATACTGTTAGAAACAATAAAGCATAAATCTAACCTCTTGCGTGTCCAAACATGTAAGCTACACAGCTAAACAATGTCATGTTAGAGTGAAACAATGATCTGATCTCACATTGTGTTTATTTATTTCCAGATCTTCTTCATGGATCGACTGGTAAGGATGTTGACTCTTTGCCTGGGACATGTAGCTTTAACCTCAGTCTTTAAGCATGTTATCAACTTTTAAGAACTCTTTACAGAGTTCCTGTTTTAACAAAACAATACTGACAATAAGAAAAATCCAAACAATACGTTAGTAAGTTTTCTATTTCAGAAAAACATTGTGAGGGGGTGGGAGCGGCGTCAGGGGGACTGAACTCATGGCCTAAATATTTCCAAAATCCTAGCTATGGCCCTGGAGTTTACAAACATTTTTTTCTGTATAAAACCTTTTCTGACCCTTTACCCTGCACTGTGAAACTGTGATTTTGATTCTGCTTCTAATGTAATAGGATTAAATAATCAAAGTCTTTGTTCATTTACCTCGGTAGAAATAGAAATATGGGCAAAAGCAGAGCAGCAGTCGCTGTCTTTTTTCTCCAGAGCAGACTCAGTCATGAGTTGGAGCTCCAGACGCACAGGAAATGTCAACGGCTCTACCCTGAGGTCAGGGGCATTTGGAGACTTGATTGGATCTTTTCTCAGATAACCTATAAAACACAATCAGGCACTGGGAGAAGGCCACAAAGGATAATGAAATTATCTGGATAGCACACATTAAACACCAGTAGAAAAAAGAGAGGTGATAAAGCTTTACTGGGAACTACATTTGACAAGACAGAATATACTGGAAAATGAGGAAACACTGAAACAGCTGTTCCAGGAAGAACAAATCTGAATGTTCGAGAACAGGAAATACTGTGTAAAATGCCCACAGCAGTAACCTAAGTATTTTAATGTTGAAGTAGCTTGTGCTGCATGAACCTACAAATAAGATTTGTTCCATGTTAAGGACCATAAGTGTTTGCCATCAGGATATGTGACTAGATGTATTCTGTATTTGAGAATAATACACACTCACCGTTCATGGACACACATATTCCTGCATGCACATACCTGCACATGCAAGAGTATATCAGTGTGAGAGAGTAATGCTAATGGTATTCATGTATTGTATTAATATATTAACGCTGTGTTTTTCCTCTACTCTCCATTTTACGGGGAGAATTGGGAATGGTGCATTTATTACACAACAACATTGTAATCCCAAGAAAACACTTGGCAGAATAAATCATTATGCTGCCGTCTTTAGTCAATTACAGTAATTATTAACCTCCCTTGGGCCTTGTGAGTAATGTTAGAACTTACCAAGGCTCAAAATATTTAATTATCTCAGGAGGAGACTAATTAGTACTTTATTGCAGGTAGTGAGTCAAACGCTATTATTCAAACAAATAAACAAGCAATTTAAACGCGACTTAAAGTGTAGCAGTTGTGTTTCAACAACAGGAGAAGTGATTGTGTTTTATGCTGTTTTATAAAAAAAGTTATATATGTTAATAAATTTAACATTTTGATTTCCTGAATGCACAGTCTGCAGTAACATCTTCACAAAAATGTGTGTGTCTAGCTTTCAGATACTGCTGTTCACAGTTCACATGTACTGACAAGGTTATTTGGCACATGCAGATAAATGATTTGGTGTCCAATGCAATCCATTTATCTTGATTTTTAAATTTCAACCGCAGCCCTCACCCTCCCAGATATTAATTTATCAGTTATAATGTGTCCTTAACTATTTGAAGATTGGGTTTAAAAATAAAATGTGAAGTGTGGAATTTTCTTTTTTTACATATTTGGGCTTAATAGATGCCCTTTGGTTCAGGAAATCCCGAAAGTGAAGGTGCTGCTACACCATAGTGTACAAGTGATATAAAGTGCTTTTTAATTGGCCAAATGGTGGAGCTATTGATATCCCCGTTGAACGTGAGGATCAGATGTCCAGTGGGAACCCTGTGAGCCTGCTATGAATGTTTTTGCATGCACAGAATTTGACATTCAGACATATTCATCACTTCTATTGTAAAAACTAGATAATAAAGTAAAATATTTACCCAAGCTACAGAGAATGTACATGCAATAATTTTCTCATTTAAATGAATATTCCTGCTTAAAGCAAAAGGAAGTAACGCTGTCAAAAATGTCTGAAAGAATAAGGGACTGTATGAAAATTATTAGGCTGAAAAGAGGGGCTGAACCTTAAAACAAGAGCTACTAACTGCTACACTATTGGTAAGCTCTTGTTTTATGCATAATGGAATTTGGGTTTGCATGTAAAGAATGGATCAAGTGTGTGAGTTCAAATAGTCCAATCGTGCACTGATTATGCAAGTAATGTTGTATACTGTAAACGGCCATATTATGGTGCAGAGGAAACCTATCTCTGTGTAGTAACTATTTTGAACTCTTTTCATATCATAAAATGTTAATGTGAGGAAAGTAAACCTGCGCTCCCAAAAATGTCCAACTTCAGCAAAAATTTTTATACACTTTTTCTGACCACCCTAAAATTTAAAATGTGTTAATAATTTATTGATGTGATGGTGCAGCTATGACACTGTTGTTCCAGTGAAGAGAGCACAGTATGACAACAAAAGTGACTGCAATTTTCAATCAGTTGATTTTAATTTGTTGTTATTCCGATATTGAACACAAGATGGCAAACTTGAATCTGTCTTCCAGCACTTCAGAGGGTCCAGAGAGGGGTAGCTTTGCTTTTCATTCAATGGCTGTCACGCCAGTACAATACTCTAAACAAAGCATTTATTAGAAAGTGGAGAGAAACAGTGAGCAAGTAATAATAAAAGTTTCAAATCCCACTGGACAGAACCCATCTCCTGCAAGGCTGAATTTTAACATTTAGCTTTATGCCACATTACATAATATTGGTGGTACTAATGTAAAGCAGTTAGACTCAAACGGGTAGCAGAGCAGCCTATGCCAGGTCTCAGTATGTGTGTGGGTGTCTGTGTGGAGGCGTCAGAAAGGGGGGTGCCATAAGTTTGTGCGATGCCATGCGCAGTCTATTCCATTCTACACCCACACAGCTAAAGTAACTACTGTAACAACTAACAAAAAGCAGAAGAAACGCTATTCACGGGTAAACAAAGCAAATACACAGAAACACACACACACACACACACACATTCATATGCTCTTGTCATTATTTACCCAGACTGGCAACTATTGTCAGAATGATTTAACCCCACTTGTCCTCCATCCCAGGAAGTTTGACGAGCGCCATCAGACAAGGAGAGCTCGTCCTCCTTTTTCTTGACATGTGAACAGGTGGGGTCCCCTGTGTTATGACTCCTGCTGCCGCATCTGGTGTGTGTGTCTTTGTGTTACTGGGTGTGTGTTTGACGAATTCTGCCACATCTGGGAGGCAGTCCAGCTCTCCCTCTCCTCACCCGTCTGGACAGCGTCCTGCAGACACTTATCTGTCAGTCCGGGTTACCTGGAGCCTACCTCACTGTTAGAGGCAAGACACTACATGTGCATCCACACTTCCACATCTGCCCTGCGTGTGTGTGTGTGTGTGTGTGTATGTGTGAGACTGGGTATCAGAGTGTGTACGCATATGTGTTTGTGTGCAAGTGAGAATCTGTGTGTGTTAGTGCTTGCGTGTGTGTGACACTTGGTACATGTATATCCTCAGGGCTGAGGCTCCAGTCTTCACACCTCTCAGTTAAAACCACACCCAGAAAGTCACACCAGGATCTGTAGCCAGTGTATATGGGTCAAAGACAGAAGAAAGATTTTGAAGCTTACCTTAAAAAAATGGGGCTAATGAATTAGCATTTTTAAACACATGACAGCACAAATGGGATCCTCCAATGACTTTCACTTATAACAGCAATCATTTTAGAGCGAGCTGGTGTTACAGCTGAAAGAGCTGGACCTGCATACTCCAAATATTTCTCTTGCATTCAACCTTAAGTAAACTTACAGTTCAGTTTTCTTTTCCTGCACAATCTCACAGCCACTGTATATTCTGGATCGCCTTGTTCCAGTGCATCACCAAACGTATAAGTGAAATATTTAAAGTTTCAACCCCAAGGCATCACTGTTTTATGGCTGCACCATAACTTCAAACAGAAAACTGCAGATGTCTCGGGATCTTAACTAGAATATAAAATATTTAATCTTTTTGTATGAGTTTGAAATGGGCATTCATTTTGTAAAGATGGCAAGTTGAGAGCTTATTAATTTGGGTTCTGAAATTCTGTACGTGTCCAGGAAAATGAAAATAAGTTGACAGCCCATACAAATTACTTCTCAAGTAGGAGGTGCATTTACGAACAAATAACATCAAGTGAGTAAATATATGCAAACATATGTATTGATTAAATTAAGGTACTGTAAAAAAAAAAAAAAAAAATTGAGGGGGGGGGGGGGGGGGGGGGGGAA
>NC_060151.1:6829755-6841560 GCF_021292245.1 Micropterus dolomieu
CGGGGGTCAGAAAAAAGAGATGGTTATTCAGTTTTTCTTTGTGCTTAAGGATATCTGGCTTTTTCTGGGAAAAGAGGGAAAAGGTATTTTTCCAGATGTATATTTTATATTGTTCTTCCCTCATCATAAAGGTGCAATCCAAAATGATGTAGGCGTCTATATATGCAGCCAGCTGTTACAAAAACATCCACAGCTTTGTTTAACCACATCACTGTGTGTGTAAAACCAATTTGGGGGGAGGTGCATTCATTCTGTTAGTTAAAGAAAATGTGAATATGCTTTTACAAAGTGGAACATATGGTTCATCCCCTCTCCCCACCCCCACCCATTTTTGGACAGTCCCTTAACCTTCATTTGATGAGAAAAAATTGGTGACTAATCAATTAGTCAATCAACATAAAATTAACTTTTTTTTAAAGTGTTTAATTAATTTTAAAGAAAAGATTCGCTGGTTGCTGCTTCTCAAATGAGAATATTTGCTGGTTTTCTTAGTTTTCTGTCTTATTAAAATCTTTTTTTTTTTTTTTTTTTGAGCTGTGTTGTTGGTCAGACAAAGCAAGCAATTTTAAGTTGTCCCATTGGGCTTGGAGAAAATGTGATGGGCACTTTCGGTATGTTCTGACATTTCATGGAGCAAATACAATATGGTCAGACTCATTGCTGATGAAAATAATGGGTATTTGCAGCCTTTATAGAGACATGGGGGAGCTTAGAGTATTTTGGACTGAGTCAAGAGGATTTCAAGATAACTGGTATACTTACATTAGACACCTAAATCTCTCATCTGCCTGTCCACTGTTTCAAAAGCCATAATTTGTGTGTGCCTGGAGGTGTAAAATGGAGCTTGAGATAGTACTACTGTACTACACTGTATTCAGTGTGCCAGCGAGTACGTCTCTTTTTCCTTCTACGTGGAGTGTTGCCAGCTCTGTACCTCCAGATCAGTGCAACATGCATCTCTCCCTAAGCACTCCACCACTGAAGAATCTCCACTCTAATTAACTGAGATTACAGCAATTAGCAGACCATTAATCACACCCTTATTAGTTTAGCCAGGCAGAGAGAGGGGAAGAGTGTGGAGAGGGATGGAAAGACGGAAAGTGCAATCGGATGGGAAATAGAAGAGGAGGAAAAATAGAGCGGGAGGAGAGAGGTTCTCCTCTCGGCACTGGAGCCGGTCGTGATTTCACACTGCCCTGTGTTTCACATAGGAGCAAGACAATACCTCCCTGATAAATACGTGTCTGTACTGTGTAGTATGTTTGGTTATATTTTGTCTTTAAGTGTATGTATGGTGTTGAACAACACTCACGAAGCCAACACACACTCACAGTTGCATGCAGACACACCTTCGTGCAATTTCCAACCCGCCCCCCTGCAGACATTACATGTGATAGGGGAAGTGTAGATTTAGTGTGTAATGTGTTGAGTCCTAATGACAACTATGTGTGTGTGTGTGTGTGTGTGTGTGCAAGCTATGGTGGTGGGTGGCAGAGTGTGAGTTTGGGTTGGCACGAGTACTGGTATGTTAAAGCATCAAGCGTGTGGTTGCGTGCATGTGTGTCTGAATGCATGGTGTTACAGCATCAGTGAGAAGAAGAGTGTGTGTGTGTGTGTGTGTGTGTGTGTGTGTGTGTGTGTGAGCCAGGGGGACGAGGTTGTGTGTGTGTGTTAAGGAAGGAGTGAGAGTGGAGCGGCTTCAGAGGATGAATTTCTGAATACGCTCTATCTGATACCATCTTCTTTCTACTATTCTCGCCATCTCTCTTTTTCTCCCCTCTGCTCCTCCACTCCACCCGCAACTCGCCTCCCCTCGTCAGCAAGCGGGGTCAAATGTTATTCCCTCCTCGTTGTCACGGTTGCCAATCACCTCACATTCTGTAGCAACAGTTTCCAAGGCAACGGAGAGATCCGGTTGCCAGGCACCGAGAGCAATGCATGTGATTGTTACTTATTTATTTAATTCTATCTTTATCTATTTGTTCATTCTAAATGCGTCCGCACTTGCGTTCACGTGCACGCCCCTCCATGCGCCAGAAATACACACATGTGCAAACACACACACACACGCACACACACACACACACACACACTGTTATCACTGTTCCCCTGGTACTCTTTCTCTCGCTCTCACGTGCACATATACATAAAGAGTTATCTGTTTTTTTCATCTGCAAATACACACACACACACACACACACACACACACACACGCACACACATGCTCACTCCCTCACTGGTATGACCCTGGCGCTAACTAACTAACCCATTTACATTGTCCACAGGTGTGAAACGTGCACATTGGCTGACAAACAATGATTATCATAGCAATAAGGATCCTAATCTGAGCCCTACTCTCCTCCTGGCCTTCTGTTCCCTCCTCTCATCTGCCACGTCTCATAGGAGCTGCACAGTGATAAAGACAGGCCCTAATGAGAGGGCTCTTATTGCACTGTGATTTCCTCCCTCCGCTCCTCAATCTTCCTCCTCCCCCTCTTTCTCCATATCCATCCCTCTATACCTGCAGCACCCTTTCTCTCTCCATCCATCTATCCATCAGATCACTGCAGCCACTCCTGCAAGCATCAGGCCTTTTGTTTTTCTGGATAAATATTACAGGGTAATTGTAATGGAGTGACCCATCGAGGGAGAAATTACCGCTATCACCGCGTGGCCAAATCCAAGACATACTTATTCATTCAGAATCTATTCTCTCTGTTTGCTATAGTGCTGTAGTCATTACAGACAGAAGTAAAGGGGAACAGCTTGGATAGAGGGGAGGGGTAGGAGGAGGGCTGAGGAAGAAGATGGTGGGTCAGAGCAGAGGAGGAGAGGCTTCAGTTGACCAGGGCGATTCTGCCAGGGGTTGCTTACTTGCAGATGTAACGGGCTGGAGTGTTTGTGCGCCATGTTTAGCTGTATTCCTGTTGAGAGGCAACTTGCTATTGTACAAAAAAAGACAATAGATTAATCATGTTCATCATTGTCCGCCCTTTGGAAACGAAGAATGAAGAAATATTGGTGATTTGAGTGTTGGGCATGTAGGCAGTGTTACTGATTATACAGTACTGTAGATACACAGTGTAGGCAGTTCATTTTCAACAATAGTCGATGGAAACAGATTTTGGAAATACTTCCTACAGATCATTACTCATATACTGGGTATTGATATATGTTTAGCCATGCTAGCAGAATTGCAAAATTGGCTTGTTGGTCAGTCCACTTTGTTCCAGACCGAATTATCTCAACTACTGGACCAATGAAGAATTTTATACAGACATTCATGGTCCTCAGAGGATGAATCCTACTGACTTGGGTTTCCCCATGACATTTTCTCCAGCGTCATCACCAGGTTCACTCAAAGTATCTCAACAACTATTGTAAGGGTGTCCATGACATTTCATGGTGCCCAGAGGATAAACCCCAGAGACTCATCGACTTTTTCTGAAGTCCAACCAAGCGGGTCAAAGTTTCCACTCATCCTGTGGAATATCTCGACATCTACTCAGTGGACTTGCAAACCATTTGCCCTGACTTTCTTCTAGTGCCACCAGGAGGAAGATCTTTGTGTGAAATGTCTCAAGAACTATTGGTTGGATTGTCAACATTAATGTTCCCCCTCAGGATGAATTGTGAAAACTTTGGTGATCCTCATGACTTTTCATCTAGTGCAACTATGAGGCTAAACTTTAAATTTGTCCAATACATGTTGTTTGTTTGTTTGTTTAAATACCTCCAAAACTAGACTTTCCTGTCAGCGCTTCGGCTGCAGTTCGGGTTCAGAGCTCATATTATCATGGTACCACGCTAAACTAATGCCGCTTTTCAAATGGATGGTACCAGCTCAACTCGCCTCGCTTTTTTGCCCCGTCCTTCTTTTTTCCATTGCAGATAGTAGGCTACCCATTCAACGTAGCTGGTCGTCATAGCGACACCCCGCGAAACTGCTGTGACGTTATCTTTTTTGAGTATAATGAAGAAGCACACCATTCAAGTTTATAACAAATTTAATAACAAACTGGACAAACCCATCAAGTTCTTATGAGAACTCCAGCACAGAGAAAGGAACAGTTTAGCAGGTCTGGGGTATCTCCGGTCCAACAGCATGTACTTATTGATAAATAAAATTAGGCTACACATTAATTTAAAGTTACTTTGCGGCCTACCAGTTCTACACACTGATTGACATTAAAACATTTCCAGCCAACAGCTCTTACCCTGCCAAAAGGTTGACACGGTGACGGCCAGTGTCCGCTGAAGAAACCTAATTTTTCAGGATGAAACTGCTTTATTCAGTCCGTTTGTTTTGGAGCGGAGATGGTGCAGAGGTAAATAGGCTCCCGGAAGATACCTCCTGAACGGTCAACACTAAAGAAATTCTAAACTAAAAACAGACTGAGCTCCTAAACTGAGCTAACGTTAGCAGCAGCAGCAGGTCAGCTGTAAACACACCGGCTGCTAGCTAGGTTATTTTCTGACATGGATTTGTTGTTGATTCTCTCTGACCAATCAGTAGTCTGCAGTGTTATCACGTCACCTTTTTGTATCGCCTCAGCTCGCTTGGAACCTCGACGGAGGTGATACAAAAAAAAGTACCATGGACCAAAAATAGCGAGTAATGTGAGGTGAGTCGTGCTGGTGCCATCGGGTGGAAAAGGTGTTTAAGATGTTTTAGCATTCATCTTAAAGTACAGCCTTGCAGAGCTGATAACATAACTTCTAGTCTCGTTACAAACAGGATGTCTGGTGGAAGTTGTGCATTAACACATGGACAATTTTGGCTTTACATGATAATGCAGCTACATGTTTACCAATAGAATACAATGCAATCCAATACAAAAAACGAATTGTTTTGTAATAAATTGTTCTGGATGCAAGTATTATTTTGATTATTGATTAACCTGCCAAATACTTTGATTCTTTTTTTCTACAAAATATCAGAAGAATATTTTGAAAAAGGTCTGCTCCCAGAGCGAAAGATGACTTCTTTAAAATGTTTTGTTTTGTACGAACAACTTTAAATCCAAATAAATCTAGTTTAACATAATATAAGACAAAGAAAAACAGGAACCCTTAATTTGCAGATGCATTTTCTGTACATGGTCCAATCAATGAATTGGTTAATTGTTTCATCTTTACAAATAGTCATTTTCAAGGCCATTGTTGTGTTATAATTTGAGGTGTTTATGTTATTGTGTCAGCAGCTGTATATATAGTCTCAGTATTAATCAGATATAGAAAAAACAAACTAGGGAAGCAGGTAATCATTGTAGGCAGGGAAATCAATTGGATCTTTAATTGCTGTGTGGAAGAAGAGACAGACAAATTGCACACTTACACACACACACACACACACACACACACACACACACGCACAGTGACAGAGAGACAGTGGCGCTGATGTGAGTGGAGTCTCTAGGGAGTGGCGTGGAGAATCCTCTTGGCTGGGAATTTCCAGGGTTTAGCACAGAGACACAGTTTCTGTCAAAGGGCCCTTTTACATGGATGAGCCCCAGCATCACATTCACCCACTGTGAAATAGAGGGATTTGAATAATCGTATTACACCCCATTACAATAACACTAATATGATCCAATGCCCTGCAAAAACTATACCAGAGTGGAGAAACTGACAATCCTGACCACCCCACAGGGTACCAGAGACAGGGCATGTAAATCACAAAAATAACAGATATTTTAAGGGAAAACTGTTTTTATTTGTGTACTTAACCAACATTCCAGCTTTTAAAACAATTGGTGATTTGACCAAGACTGTGATGGAAGACATTATCAGATCCTTTACTTTAGTAAAAGTAGCGATACCACAGTAAAAATACTCCACTACAAGTAAAAATCAAGTACAAAAGTATTATAAGCAAAATGTACTTAAAGTATCAAAAATAAAAGTACTTGTTATGAAGCAGAATGACCCCTTTAATAGTGTTATATACTCTATTATGATACATTATGTGCTCATTGTTACTGATGTGTAAGTGGCATTTTGCTGTTGTAGCTGGTCGAGCTTGTTTAAACTATGGCATGTATAAACTGTTGGGTAGTCTTTTTGGAAAAGCTGTCAGTCTTATAAAGACATTTCTGTCTATAGTTGAGTCCTAACTGTGTCAGTCTGCTGTTTGGTGCGGCCGAAAACGGCGCTTCGAGAGCAGTGAGAGTGAAGAAAAACTGTAAATTTGCGATTTGGACTGCTGAACAATGATCTGAAACCAACTATAAAGCTGTGTAAAGTAATTCTATGCAGGTTCAGTGCCCCCTTTCACGTTGTTTTGACATTGTCATTTGATACATAGTTATAAAGATATTGATTATTGCCATTTCAGGGATTCATTCACAGACTAAAATGACTTGATAAGAAAGACACGTTATGCACTGAACAATGCATCCTGTTTTAGAAGCATGTTTTATATGAAACATTTGATTGCACAAAGTAACATATGTCACATAAATGTAGAGGAGTAATATATATTGTAAAGTATCTTCCTCTGAAATGTGGTGGATGAGAAGAATATTGTAGTAGTAGAAAATTTAAATACTCAACGAAGTACTGTACTGAAGTACAGAACTTGAGTAGACATACTTAGTTACTTTCTACCATCCATCTACCATGGATCCAGACAGCTTTTCCTCACGTATTTTCCTCGTAGATAATGTACTTGTCTGCTGCTCCCAGTTTGTCCGTCTTATTGTCCCTGTCTCTGTTATTCTGTCTCCTTCTCTTCCCGCCCCTCCTCCAGGCAGCTTGGAGAACAGCTGAGAGTAGACTGAGATTTATGTCTGACTTTCTAAATGCGTTCCTGCCCGTGCCCCTACCTGCCTGCAAGCCTGTTTGCCCGCCAGCCTGTCTGGATATTGGATTTGCTCTTTGACTGTGACCTTATACACGGCGAGCCACAGGAGCTAGTGAGACTGCTGGACCCTCTGTCCTGTCGTGCAGAGTCGTGTCTTCCTGCCATCAGACAGACCCCCCTCCAACCAAACCCTCAGCATACCCCTACCTTCCAACCCCTCCACCATGTGCACTTATTGGATTCCCCTCTTTACCACGTGCTCTGATAAGGGCATCTGTCAAGCGGATGAACAATCAGAGCTAAAAAGGTGTGTGATGCACGCTTGGAAGGATCTTACTTCCTGCAGAGGCCAAGAGGATGCTGGGTGGAGGAACGGAGCGAGTCAGCAGCACAAGCGAGACTTTATCCTCACCACGAATGCTCTTCACGTTAAGTTTGTGTCCGGAGGAGGGGGTATATTAACATCCGTTTGTTGTTGATGATGATGGCTTCCGCTCAGCTACGCGTATTCTCAAGCAATAACATCGACATCTGTATTATCAACCCAAGAATACCCGTGGTCGAGACGGGAGCAAACGGTCACGCCACCTCACTCCCCTCCACCTTCTCTCCTCTCTCTGACTCTCGTTTCCCATCCCCCCTCCCTTTCTCTGTTCGACGCTATACAGCAGGAGAGAGCTGGAGGGAAGGGTGGGGATTTCATAAGCTGCTGAAACTGTCCAGATCCTGTAAGAAAAAAGAGAAAGAAACAACTCTTTTGGGACCGATTCATTAAATAATTAGAGCTGCAACAAATTATTATTTTTATTATCAATTAGTGTGCACATTCTTTTTTCCATGAATCAATTAATCATCTGAAAAATATCATAAAACAGTAGAAAAAACGGCCAGTGCAACTACCCAGAGCCCAAGGTAATGTCTAAAGATTTTTTTTTTTACCAAAACTCCAAAGATGATCAGTTTACATTGATATATGACAAAGAAAAGCAGCATATCCACACATTGGAGAGGCTGGAACTGGCATGTTTGGCATTTTTTGTCACTATTTTTGTTTAGAAAAGGATTGAAACGATTAATCTATTATCAAAATAGTTCCCAATAATTTTTTCTGTCCATCTACTAATCGGGTAATCGTTGCAGCTTCAAGACAAGCAACACCACACCCTCCCTGGGGAAAGATTGCTAAGCGTTGCCGGTAGACGCCACATAGGTATATAAATGTTATATTTGCTTTAGGGGAGGAAAATTACTGATGAATAACGAGGCAATTAATCTTAAAAGGGGAAGTAAATAATTTGCAAATTAAGAGTTTTAACTCACTAAATGGAGGGTGAGTGCTTTGTTCAAGATGCGCGTTCTGTATTGTATAGAAGTCCTTGCCAATTGGTATTAATATCTCTTTATTAACTACAATCCGACAATGAAACTGCCGTTGTTTCCAGTGTCGTAAATATTCTCCACTCACTATTTCTTTTGCCACACCAACTGTATCTGCCGTCGGCAGCAGGCAAGCAATGAGGGAAAAAGAAGAGAGAGAACGTGATGGACTGCTGTGCTTACATGAATAGTCATTTTGTCATCATGCGCGAGGGTGCGATAAAGTTTGGGCTTTTTCTTTCTCTTTTCTTCAATGCTTGGAACCCCTGACTGAGTGCGAGTAAGGAAGTGGGAGATGTGAGCTTTGCCATCCCTGTCCCTGTGTTTATCAGCGAGCGCCACAGTCGCACGCATACATCTGAGGGGGTGAGGGCTGCCCCCGCAGTGCTGCGAGCTCGTGGCCCCCATGCTGCACACATGAGAGAAATCAGGAGAAAGGGAAGGAGAAAAACAGAGCGAAAAGATGTAGAGGAGGAGGCAGTGAACGGGAGGAAGAGGCAGACTTGGAGGCGGTGCGCATGTGTGTTTTTATGTGTACAGGAGAAATGGAAAAGGACAGAAGAAGGCGACGTGGCAGCATACGAGTGAGAGAAAGAAACGGTGGCGAGGAGAGACCGAAATAAGGGAAATGTCAGGGAACAGAAGGAGGGGAAAGAGAGGACGAGTGTGTAATTTCAAGAGAGACGAGAGAGAAGAAATGGATAGAGAGCAGGAGGGAGTGTGTTTGTGTGCGAGAGAGAAAACGAGACAGAGAGGGGGGTATCAGCTGGGTTCGGACTGTCATTCTACGACATGATTGGCTGTGTCAGGAAGAGATAAGCAGTCTTCACATCCCTCTGCCCTCGCATCTTCAAGGCCCCGGAATCAAACGGCGGAGAACACCGCCGCGCGCTCCTCTGCACTGAAAAGAGACTACATGAAAGGAGTGATTTCTGCTATTATTCTAAACACCTCTGCATGTGAAACACCACACTTTTTTTCAAAGAGATGGATGTGGGGAAAAGGATGAAAAGGCAGCAAGACAGCAAACGGCTGGTTTCAAAAAATGCTAGGATTCTTCATAGGAGGTTGTAGCCTGATAGCACCCTTGTGGTTTCTGAGGCCCTGAGATCTCAAATCCCTGTGTCTTTACAACTCTTTCTTCCTCTTCCTCTCACCATAAGCTCTCACATTAGACAGCATTAGGGAGGGAGATGGAGCGAGGAGGAGCAACTCCCCTACGTCTCAGTTCCTGTAGGACTTAACATCTCAGCTCTTAACTGTCCTGGTGGCCTGTCCAGCCGGTCTCCTCTGAGTCAGTCAACCACATCCCATGTGTCTTCTAAGAGAAATCCACATATTAATCCTTCACCCATTACTATAAGCTCTGACACTCTTGTATAGATCTGCAGGATTATGGAATAGGTAGGTATTATAAGGTATTACCAGGAATTAGGTTTTTTTAAGTAGCAGCTTAAACCTTCATGTCTGATGACGCAAAGGTCCAGTGAAAGGAGTTTTAAACATGAATTGTATGGATGTGCTCTCCTGTAGAGATGAGACTTAAAGGATAGTGTAAAAATTAAGATCACAGACCCTTTTATAAACCCACAGCTTGGACCCGCACATCGAGGATTGATTGTGCAGATCTGAGCGTGCATCTGAGAGTATCGGGATAAGAGTAAGCGTTGTAATGTTTAGACCCTGTGAGGATAGAACACACAAACCAGGCTCGTCTAAAACAGACAGACTGTCTACGAGGCTGCACAGGCATCACCGGCAATCTCTGGTGTGCTCCCAAACAGCTCCCCACTATGCGCCGCATCAATTATTCAACATATTTATCTATGCAATTTGACGGCCTCTCCCCTCTAAAGCTCTGAACAAATTGCGGAAGCAGCTAATATCGCTTCTGGGTCTGTGGCTCAAATCACCGCGCTAGCAAACCCCAGTGGCTGAGCACAAGAGGCTGTAAACAATCACTTGACACTTAGCACTTATATTTTTTGATCTGTCGGGCTAAATGGAGGCTGTGAACTCATGCACACCTCTACTCTGAGCCATGCGTACTGTAGCTAGGGCCTTCTTTTATGAAACAGACAATGGCAGTAAATGTGTGCACAAGAGACCTGTGGAGCTTTCACAATACTAACAAATCTAAGCATCCCTTCCCCCCATTGGTATAGATGCACACAAATGGATGTGCACTCTACCGCGCGCGCACGCACACACACACACACACACACACACACGGCATTTTTTTCTTTTCTCTTCCTTTCCACCAAACCGGCATTTAGCATGACACACGCCGAGGAGCCAGGGTAGCCAATTATCAAACAGATGTCAATGTATGCGTTACAATACTAAGGGGAGCCCAATTACCACACAGATGTTTTGTTTTTCCTCCTCTCGCTCCTTGCTTTCTTTTTCTTTTTTTTTTTTTACCCAGCATCCTCCCTGCTCAAGGCCCTCTGAGAATGGCCCAGTCCCTCCCCCGCACCGCCCAAAAAAACACCCTCCACCAGTCACACTAACTGAGGTGCACATATGTATACACACACACGCAGCCTTTAGCAAGCCAAATGGAGAGCATGTGGATGTCAATCAACAGGGTGGAGGTGGGGAATTGAGAAGGGAGTGTGGTGGGTGAGGGGAGGGGGGGGGGGGGGGGCAGTGTGTGTGTGTGTGTTTGTACAAGTATGTGTTGGGTGGGAGGTGGGCAGCAAGCGAAGGAGTATAGGGCCACGGATCAGAACCAAGGACAGCTCCCAGTGGAGAGATATGTGCCGCTTTGCTGCATTACTAAGTGGAAGTCTCCCCTGTTCACACACACACACACATACAAAGTACGTACTCACACACACATGTGCATTGCGCAAAAGCACAGATACACAAACAAATGGACATCCTTGTGTATGCACAGAAAAGGAACTGCTTACGTTCAGACACATTCAAGCACACACATGCATCTAAATGTGCAATCACATGCGTCCAAGCACTGAGTACAATTTAGTAATCAACTGTTAGCTCATTCCTATTTCCCCTCTTCATCCATCTCTCCTAATGGATTCCCAAGGCTTTAGCCGCCCCCCCCCCCCCCCCCCCCCCCCCCCCCCCCCCCCCCCCCCCCCCCCCCCCCCCCATTTCCTCCTCCTCCTCTCTTCTTTGCCTCTCTTTTTCCTCCCTTCTCCTCTTTATGGGGGGTACAGAGCCTAAAAGACGGAGAGCCAGCACCGAGCCGAGCCCACATGAAACCGAGATGGAACTTTATGTCTCTCTCTGCTGCTTGATCAATAGGAATTTAATGGACAAGGATTGAGTTCAGGGAGTTCATGCTTGCCAATGTGCCTGAGGGGCTGAGCACATGCACGCTGAGAGGCAGGCAGGGAGGCTCACGCACACACACACACACACACACACACACACACATACACACACACACACTCTCGAAATTGATCTTTCTCTATGGCACACAGATGCACACACACAAGCACACAAGCTCACCGACAGAATTGCAAATTATGTAATATATAAATTCAATCGATTATAAGCTATAGGCAGAATTTGCTTTGATACAGATTGAAATCATAACTCACTGATTATTGAATTACACAACTCGGGGGGGGGGGGGGGGGGAATTTATA
>NC_060151.1:6841580-6935671 GCF_021292245.1 Micropterus dolomieu
GGGGGGGGGGGGGGGGGGGGGGGGGGGGAATCTATAGGAGAAAGCGTGAATATTTCATTGAAGCGAGCTGAAACCAATCAATTGAAGAGGCCATCACATCATACCCGCCCTTGTGTCAGAGCAGCTCCTGCCTTACAAATGTAGAGCTAAAGTGCAGTGCTTAGCCCACATACATGTACTGACACAAAACGTGTGCGTGAGATTGCTGTGGAACATAAGAGACAAGGCCTGCGAGCCTGAAGTAGACCTGTACCCACAAATATATCAGACATGTCTTAAGATCCCACAACATCAAATAAAGCTCAGTTTCCTTAACACCCAACTCTGGTGAAATGCCTGGAGGATTTCTGTTAAGGTGAATGTTAATTTCTTTTCAAATCTGGCTTAATTTCAAGCCCCCCCACCCACCACACACACACACACACACACACACACACACACACACACACACACACACACACACAAACCTTTTAAAGTTTTTTTTTTGAAGGCTCTAACCTTTATTAGAAAGGAAAATAAAGTCTGCAATACAGTACAGGCCGGCAGGGAAGTCGTTGCAAATGCAACAAGCAGAGTCATGTAAAACTCTTTAATCTGACTTCAGTCTTGCAGAGGTTTGAAACAAAAAAACAGAAAAGACAAAAAGCTCCGGAGCAAGTTGAAAAATACTACGTGAGGGGAAAAAGCATGAATAAAGACAGTGAAGACAGAGGAAGAAAGGCATGGTCTGGCGGGGTTGTGCCACGACACCACTGTTGGCTTTTTAATGCGACTCAAATTCAGTGAGCCCCCCCCACCCGCTGCTTTCATGGCTATTCTGTATGGTGGTCAAACATTTGCAGAAGCCCACCTGACAAAACTGACAGCTTCTCACAGTGCACTGTAGCCATATTGGCCGCGTGCATTAATTCTATTACACAGCATTTAAGTCAAACGGATTATGAGAAGAATGGCAGCAGCAGCAGCGGCGGCAGCAGCAGCAGCAGCATCTCTGGAGAATTTATTCCATACTCACCCCATTGTTGGAAGTCTGTCAATTCCTCCTCACGCACTCAAGTCGACGACAGTGCATTGGCAATATCTGGAAATCACACTGAGGGGGGAAACGCCCCCTCTCTAACTCTCTCTTTTTCTCTTTCTCCCTCCATCTCCAAAAAGCCTCTCCCTCGTAAAGGACACAAAAAAAATGAAGGTAAAAGGGGAGAGAGAAAAAAGATCCGAGAGGCAGACACTCTACACCCTTTATCCTCCCTTTAGATCCTGGAATCTCTGGCTCTGCTTCAGCCCTCATCTCTCTCTCTCTCTCTCTCTCTCTCTCTCTCTCTCTCTCTCCCTCCTGTCCTCCCATTGTTGCGAATCAAGCGTGGTCAAAGGGGCGCGGCGGAGGCGACTCAACGATTCAGAATTCACACAGAAGAGAAGAAACAGATTCACACATCACGGTGATGGTGATGCACACTCATCAGGATGTACTGTAGTGACAGCTCAGATACTGGAAGATTTATTAGGTGGATTATTATTACAATAATAATAATAATAATAATAATAATAATGACAATAATAATAATAAGGTTTAAATTGTATGTACATTTAAATGTAAAATCTATTTACTAGGCTCCATTTGTTTGGTCAATGGACTTTGTGTAGCCTCAGTTTTCTCCTTTGTCTCAATGTCTTAATTCCATTAGGCTATAATAAGCACATTAAACAATAGTCTCTAACTAAAGCTTGGAAATTATTCAAATGTAACCTTCACCAAAGTGTTCAAATGATAAACCTGCACACCGGGAGACGCTCATTAGGCAGTGGCAGGCTGCCTGGAGAGCTCTACTTTGGAGCCGTTTGCCCTGAACATGACCGCGTTGCGCGTTAGGCTAATTAACTTTTCAAAATTACAGATGGTCCCGCATTTAAATTCTGGGCGGAATGATCGACATTTTCTGTTATTAATTCTGGGCCCCGCCTCCCTCGCTACAAAGTCATCACTGTGCATAAAATCAGGCCCAGCTAGCCCCCCTCCCCCGTTTTCCCTTTAAAATTGTATTTTTTTCAGCAGCGCATAATAGGAGCTGATGGACAGACGGTAAGTGCATTACTGCCTGATGCACAAGTAAAGGAAGTCTCACCGCCTGCCCATTCAAGACCACAATCTGTGTGTGTGTGTGTGTGTGTGTGTGTCCGCGCGTGCTCGTGAGTTTGTGTACTGTGTGCATTGCAGCTCCCTGACAGCAACTTCTCAGTGACTGGCTCTATATCCATTCTAATCCAATCCCATGGGATTTCCAGCCGTTGAATATCCACAGCAAGAGGACTGGCAGCTTCAGCGGGATCTCTGCTTCCCAAATCTCCCCAAACCTCGCCTTATCCGCGTGGGGATTACACAGCTCAGCTCCCTGGGTAGCAGTGGAAGTAGGAGTAGTATACTCCAGCAGCAGTACTGGTGGTGGTGTGGAAGTGGTGTTGCTCCATCATTGCATAATGGCTCAGTATAGCTGACGAGGTGGGCATACTGTGGGACTGCGCCACCATTCATCATGGTTTTATTATTTGTCAAACTGTATCAGGATGCAGGGTTTCACTGGGCTGACACTGAAGGCGGATTTATTTTATATCTTAGAAGGACCAGGAAAGCGCTCACACACACACACACACACACACACACACACAAACACACACACACACACACACACACACACACAAACACACACAAACACACACACACACACCCTATCTGACCATCTATCACTATGCGGCTGATACAGCTGTAGTATTACATAATACTGCTGTATGCTGTCTGTCAATCACTCAATGGTTTGATTTGTCATCACATGCATGTGTGCACGATGTGGACAAACTTGGAAGGGAATATGTTTCATCAGGCTCCTTCTTAGGCTGCGAATTGTCTCCCGCATGGGCAAGACTCTGAGGTCATTTTTGAGCCAAGATGACCCATGGTGGTCAGGTGGTGGTTTTTGGGGATCCTAAGCAATCGAGAGACTGAGTTAAGAGCCCCAGACAGGACAGTTGTAAGTCCCATGCTCGTCCTGTTTCCTGGCTGTTTGGCTGTTTGGTTCTCTAATTTCTTCTCTCTGTCTTTCCTCTGTCTCCCCCCCCACCCTCTTTTGCAGTCTGCTCAGATCCCTGTGGTATGAGCACATTTCTCATTCCCTCTCCTTCTCTCCCTCACCCTCGCTCCCTCAAGATCGCTGCTTTATTAAACAGACTCTCCCTATCTTTCATTTGCCACTCTCCCCGCCATGCTCCCCACTCCCAGACTCTCTGTGTTTTTTTATGTATTCTCTCTTTTTGCCCCCTCCTCAACGTACGCATCACACCGGCTTTGCATGCATCGATGCATTGCTCAGCAGTCATTTCTCTATATAATTCTCAGCTCCATCTATACCCACTGTATTCTCTTTAGTAAAGAGAAACAAAGGAAACAGAAAGAAAGAAAGAAAGAAAGGCCTCTCGTTTCCGTCCTCTATATGTTCCATGCTCACTTCTCTCTTTGCCCTACCTCATCTCTCTACATCGCTCCAGCCCTATGTGCTCCTTCCATCTCTCTCCCTCTCCCTGTGCTCCCTCCATCTCTTTCAGACCCAGGGCAGCTATATTTAGCGGCAGGTTAACTGCTCCTGTCAAAGGTCTGATTTGTATTCTCTGCATGCAAGTCTGACTCGGGCCTCGCAGCAACACAAACAAAAGGCCCTAGTTTGAATATGCACTGAGCCCACTGGCTTAGGAATCAAAGCCCTCTCTCTGCCCCACTGCCAGTGGCACCACCTGCTATGGAAGGGGAGGGTGGGGGAAGAGGAGGTGAAGGGGATAGGGGGCGGGGGTCGTGGGGACTCGAATTCAAGCTCAATTCACTCCAAACGCACACATTCATGCAGGGAGGAGCACCCTGGCTCAATGGGCCCACTTCACTCTGTTGCACCACACACTCTGAATGTGAAATGTTTGAGTAAGAGAGGGGAATAAGGAAAGGGTCGTGCCCCTGTACCTTCCTCTCTGGACGACAAGAATGTGGGATGGCAGGAGGGAGGGGCAGGACAGGAAAATAGAAAAGAAGCCCTCATACAGGAGACAAATTGAGAATAGAAATCTCCCTTTCCTCAAAGTCTGCCCCAGGCTGAAGTGACAGGGGAGATTAAAGTGAAAGGCACATACATTTCACGGTACTGTACATATAAGGACACATGGGGAGTCCATGGAGTTGAGCTGAAGGAGAGGTGTGATGCACCCCGCTGCTTTCGCCTCGCTTCTGCTGCCTGGTTCATCTGGTCCGGCAGCAGGCTGTGGGTGACAGCCTGAAATGGCACCACGCTACATCAAAAGATACAGTCACTCTGACCAGAGGCTCTGAGCTCCACATATCCCACATACCAAAGCAATGCCAGCCTCAATTGCCCCCCTTCTTTACTGTTGCTACAAAAGATTTCCATTCTTGCACGGCACATATGCCGTTTACAATAACTGTGACGGGCTTATGTCGAAATGTTTAGTACATTTGAAACAATGGGTCTTGCTTTTCAGACAGAAGAAGATGAAAGCTAGGCTAGCTAGCTATCATGCGACTGTCAATTTTCATGCAAACCACAAATGCTAGCAGAAGTTATTAGCTGCAGCTACCTAATTAAGCTAATGTTAGCTTAGTGAGTTGATTGAAATCCCAGTATCTGACTGACTCTTGTGACTCTAATGATTCCTGCTGAACTCTCTGAAATAATTTAAAATATGCACATGATGTCTATGTACATGATATCGTGCTAAAAAATTGAGGCTAAAGCCAAATTTCCCTGGCAAGAACTTTGAGCCCTCAGTTGATGATCCACGAAGGAGAAATGGAAATACATGAGCACTGTTTTTGTATTGCAGTGTATCTGTTGTAGATTTATGCTTTATTCCTACACAGTATTTGTTACTTTTACTGTTACAAGACAAAAGCCCATGTTTGTTTTTTGGAAGCAGACACCGGATTTGGATGAAAGGGTGGTGCTGGCTAGCTTGGCTAGCAAGATGCATCCCTAATTCACGCTAAATGTGATACTCAGACTTTTGCTCTTGTATATTTGATTTATGAAAAGTTTAAAAAACAATCCTTCAAATAATTTGTATACCGAGTAGGCTTATCACTCATATTACAGCCCCATGCATATTGCTTTAGTAGCCTATGTGGAGGCCTTTTGTGCATAGATGCGGCTGACAAGATACAATGATCAGATGCTGAAAAACTTTAAGTGTGTGTTCCCAAAAGCTCTTTCACCACCCATCCAGCCATTATTTTATTTAGAGTTTCAGTAGGTTACAACCTCAACAGGACACAAGTTTATAATAGACACTCACATTCACACCTGGGGTTTCCAGTTCATCTAACTTGTATCACTTTGATCAGCTGACATTGATTCAATCAAATGGTCAATTTGGGCAATCAAATGAGAAGTGAATTGACATCTTGCCTGTCACATCACATCAGAATAATCTGTATCTAACCATTCCTGCAGTAATGCTACACAAGGAAAAAAGAAAGAAAGATTGTTTATTTTAGTGTCTGCCCCAAGAAAAAAAATTCCGTTTTTAATTTGTCCCTAAAGGTGTTGTATTAAACATTAATTTGAGCTAGATTTTTGTCTAACTGCATTATGATCTAAGTCTGAGGTTTATGGCCATGTGGTTGGTAAATATTTTGAATGCAAACAGTGACAGTTGGTGTCCAGTCTGCTCAGTCGGGTACTGACATAGCCAAACAATATCAACAAACATGACCAATGATTGCGTGATTCAAAAAGGGACTTATCCAATCAAAACCAAAAAAACAATCTTCACATAACTGTTTTTGAATTGTATATTACATCCGAGTGGCGTCTTTGACTCAGACAAGTGAAAATGTGGTTGGAAAAATAGGTAGAGCGCAGACATGTAATGAATATATTTCCTGGTCGGTAGAGACATATTTGAATATAATTTCATATGAGCTGAGGTACACTTGTATATTTTGCTCACTGAAATAGCTTTGCAAATAGACGAATTACCTGCTAAACAAATCAAGCAATTCCCTCCCTCAACTAGTTAGAGCGTTTCCACACATACCGTATGACGGTATATCTGACAGTAGTATATCAGTCCAAGGTACTAAAGAGCAGCTTGGACTTTTCAGTGTATGTCTGTTTGAATAATAAAATAAACATTCTCTTCCAAGAGGAGAAGACGATCAGTTTTCAGTAACACTTTAGATTGCAGTTTTAATTATTTAGTATATATATGAGTAAAATACTTACAGGGTATCTATACCAGGACAGATATCTAAGTACTGTTTGGGAGTTAGGAGGTAAAAATGTTATATTTAAGAGGGAATATATAAAACTTCCTACTTTTTGACAGACCAGACAGATGTTTTATACAGCGGCTTTCTGTTGTGCATGCTCACATGCATACATATGTAGATATGATGTTTTTTATTCCGTAGACACTGTGTATACTTAGATCTACAGTTTATGTGGGGCAAGTACATGTGTAGATTACTATGAGTGCTTCGGTGCTGTATGCACAAGTCAGTGTGTGGATGGTTCTGCAGATACTGGGAGATACATGCATCAGTACATTTATTTTTATTATTATTTGTGGCCCTTCTGTGAGGTTAGTGGGAGAAGTGGGAGGGTTTTGGATATTGGTTTGGGGGGATGGGTAAGAGACTTTCTGCAGTTGTAATGTAATATGGTCCATCCACATGCATGTGTGGTTTCTGTTCTGTTCTGTTTTAAAAAATACTGGGGAGCAGCGATGTAGTTTGGGGCTCAAAGTAGGATCCATCTGTTAATCAAAACTGATGTTACTGAAGAACAGACACACTTTTATGTCCTGTCATATCATCAGATCATAAAGAATTATGCAGCTGAATACATATATACGTTTAAATACAAATTTACCCTTTGAGGTATGTGCTGTATTAAAGTTGATATTATTATTATTGTTGTTGTTGTTTTTGCCTAAGTAAAAGTGTCACATGTAGTTCCTTTTCATGACAAAACTATTGTAAAAGGACCTGTTGGTCCCCTGTCTGTACCCTGTAATTATTCAATATGTACCGTATAATTAAAAGACTGATGGTGTAATTTATTTCTAGGTCCCTCCTAAACAGCTCCTAAAAGCTGTAATTTATAACAGCGCTGATTTTTTCAACATTTTGCATGTCAAACTAAGATTGGAGCCTCGTCCTTCAGCTACATGACAAGCCAAGCTTCAGTGCAATCGCAACGCCAGCGGCAACTTATAGTGACAGACAAATGTACCAATATTTACAACGTTTTACAGATGTTTCTATTCGGTAAAAGAAATCACAGCTCACCATCGCCGCCCAGCCCTCCCTCCTTCCTGTCTTTTTGTGTCAGCCCGTCTGTCTGTCTAAAAGGCTGGAATGCATTGCCGAGCCTGCAACCATAAACACTGAGCGATTTTCCCGTTTGCAGCCGTCATAAGCAGACTGGGAGGTGTTTTCAGCTTTATGGATATTGACTCCTCCTCCTCTGCTCTTTGATCCTGTCTGTCCAGCTTCTGGCTGGAGCCTCCAAGCTGACTGTAAAGCCAGTGACAGGTTCAGACAAGAAGCACTGACATAAAGCTGCACGTACGTGTATTCCAGGTCTGTCAGTCAATCACTCTTTCAGTAAGTCACGCTTGGAATGAAAAGGTTCTTGTTGGTGACACTCAATGCTTCACACACAAATAGGATTATGATCTACTTGTTTTTCATTTATCCTGTTAAGTAGGGTGAAATAGTGCTAATATGACAGCTGCAGAGCGGTTTAACAGTCTCAGTGCAGTGCTTTGTCTTGACTGTACTTATACCCATCACCCTGGCCTCCTCTCAACAGCTCACTCAAGGGGAATGTCCTCATTGTCTATTAGCTCGGTGTGTGTCCATGTGTTTACGTGCGTGTGAAAGAGGTCCTGAGCCTGTCATCAGTCAGATTTACTACAGCGCCATTGTCAGGCAGGCAGGGGTTACACGGGTTGGGATAGTATGCGAGGAAGCTCGGATTGGCTCAGTCCCCTAAGGTCCCGCTGTATGCGTGTAGATGAGTGTGCGTGTGTGTGTATTTCAGGTCAGCACCTCGCCCACAGCCCACTGATGATGTCCACGCCTGATGATGTCATGGTATCGATCAGCAGGGCGTCTGTTGTGGGATTTGGTGTCAGTGTCTGGAGAGAGAGGAAGAGAGGATAGGGTTGATGGGGTTTGATGGAGAAAGATCTGAGACAGAAGAGAAGGAAAAAAGGATAGATAGATAGATAGATAGATAGATAGATGATAAAAAGAAAGAGAGTGTGGGGAGGAAGATGCCCTCAGTGACTTACTGTTAAGCCCTGTTACTATCCAGTAGACACAGGGGACCAGTGTATGGAGGAAGATTACAAACCTTTATGCCAGCTCTGGCCATCATTAAAACCTACTTCAACATCTCATGCAGTTTTGATCGATATGTTGCCAAGCATTAGGATCACATTAACAGTGTAAATATATAGCCTTACGAGATATTCTTATAAACATTCACTGCCGTCACCTCGCAGAACGGGCCTGCGTAGCGCCGTCATCCTGCTAATAATTACTTTAATGAACGTCCTCCTGTGTGATAGTGGGATTTTATGAAGTGGGCAGAATCATAAAATATACAGTGGGTTGTTTTTATGGATCTGTGTCCTCTGGGTTTCCTTCCGATGCCCCAGTGTAGCGCAGCACCTCCATCACATTGACAGTCAGTCAGTGGGCTGAGCCGCGCCAAAGCTGTATTGTGTAGGCTTGTACAGTACAGTTAAGCTACAGCTGCTGCATCAGGGCTCATATGCTTTGATGTGTGCTATACAGAAGAAGAAGAAGAAGAAGAAGGACATTTTTTTCCCCCTCCTCCTCCTCTATCTCTCACAATCCGCTTCCTGGAACCTGCCCATGCAATTGGATTTAGTGTGTGCCTGGCTTGTCTCAACCCTCTCTCTCCACTGCTCTATGGCACTACACTTCCCTCTTTACTGCCCTCCTTGGCTTGTCTCTGCATTTTAATTGGACGATAATGCAGCCAGTGTGGTCCACAACACTACATGACAGTGCAACAACAATAGTGCTCCTCCGACAGGCTGCGTATCGAGTTGCTGCTGCTGGTGTGTGTGTGTGTGTGTGTGTGTGTGTGTGTGTGTGTGTGTGTGTGTGTAGGCTATACTGTGTCTGTTTACATTTGTGCAAGCCGAGCGTGATACCGGGGTCTGGTGTTGCAGTTGCTGTTTGTGTTTAGATAAGGGGGCTGAAAGAGGGAGCAGGGATGGGGGATGGAGAGATAGACAGTTCATTGTTTACCTTTATCGATTGCACTCCCTTCTCCTCTCTTGCTCACTTTTCTGTCTTTTCTACTGCATACATTCAGTTGTGTTTCTCTATCCATCCATTCTTCCATCCATCCATCCCCTCTACAAACCCTCCTTTACACCTAACCCTTTGCACACTTATCGCTGCACACATTGCCCTACGCTGCTCCCTCTGCATCTGTTCCATGTTCAGCTGGGGAGTGTAGAGCTGGCCGAGTAATGGCTGTAGAAACAGCCTAATAACATTAGAGCTGCCATAAGGGTGGGGAGGGGTCAGGGAGGGTGAAAAAAGGGAGAAGGGGAGTGGGGGGGCACTATGTATGAAGGGTGAGTGTTGGTGGGGGTCTGAGGGGTGGGTGCTGTGAAGGAGGGAGGGGGTGGGGGGTGGGGGGGGGGGGGCAGGTGCATCACTAATGGCTTTTTAAAAAGGTTACAGCATGTCGCTCCCTCTTCATAATGGGGCCCTGGCTGTGCTGGAAATGCAATTTCCGGGAAAGATAATGTAAGGAGTGAAGGGCTGTGTGGATGGGGGGTGGGAAGGGAGGATGGGCGGGCGGTGTGTACCTTTGCGTTATGTTCAAGTGAAAGAGAAAGAAAGGAAGAGAGAGACGAAGACAGAGATGAGGGAAGAGAAAAGTGTGTGTTTGTGTGTGGTGGTTGTGGTGGTGGTGGGGGTGGGGGGGTGAGAGGAAGAGAAAGGTGTAGAGGTGGAGGGAATGCAGCATATAAACTGGAGGAGATACAGGGGCTATCTGCCTGCATGTGTGAGTGCATCAATAGTTAATGAAGACATTATCTGTGGACACTGCGCCCGTGTATCTAAACAAACATTATCCTTCAACCCTTCAACATCCTGCATGGTTGGTTAAAGCCAAGTACACTAATTAACCCCGCTCCACCACTGGATATGAGTCTCAACTTTGCCTGATTGAATCTTCCTGCTTTTCAATGGGTATCTGTAATTGCTAGTCATGTTAGGGGGACGATTTAAGTGTATACATTATGTTCTTGTCGGTGCTGCACACTTTGATGCTGTAGTAATACTTTCAATTTATTTCACACCCTCTGCACATAACACAAAAATCAATAACTCACGGTTATGTGTAATTTCATTGAGTCAGCCTGTAGTTCTGCCTGAACAATTATAATTTAACTAAATTAATATTGAGCTGACATCTGGTATCTAGGCATGAGAGTATGCTGTGAGTGAGTGAGTGTGTGTGAGTGTGTCTGTGTGTGTGTGTGTGTGTTGCATTAGAGAAAGAGAGAGAGAAAGAGAGAGAGGTGTGTATGTGTTGCATTATTTTTCATGGTAAGACAAAAGATAAGAGAATAAGAGGCACATAAGTGAGGAGCAGAAACATAATAAGTTGCTCTACACCTGCTCTGCAGCTTCCATTCTATACAAATTCAATACCAGCAACACACACACACACACATACACACATATATATACACACTTACATGGTCTCCGCCCCTCCCTTCCTTCCACGTCTCTGTCTGTCCCATCATGACTCATCCAGCTTGTCTCTCCTCCTCTTCTCCACTTAACCACAATGATGACATGTGCAACTACTTCGATGGCGTGCCTCAGCTGACTATGCCTCACTTCCAAACTGTCAGGGGAAACTGATGCCCCGAACCCACAGCACCTGCTTTTAGAAACAGGTCCCGTATCCCAGCAGAGAGAAGACAACACGGAGTGGGATGGAATTTGAGATTCGAGTGGGAATGCCCAATTGTCTGGTTGTTATAGATTTTCTGTGGTGCCTCCTTCTGCCTTTCCGCCTCATCTGCCACCTGATTGCTTGCACTGCACTAAAAAAACATACACATGAATGAGAATATAAACCAGGGCCTACAACTAAATTTGAAACTGAAATGAACTACATTACAGTTTTTTACAATTGCTAAGATGTAATGGTCAAATCTGCAGCCACTTTTTCAAAACTCTTCACACAGTCTGCATTACCAACATGCATCTTTGCCAAACAGTTAATCTCCCCTTCAAAAGTCACTCAAACCCCCAAAACACTTCATAAAAGTCTCAAAATAAACTCGTTCAACCACTGGCAACAATTCTCACTCAGAAAGCACACAATCTTACACATAACACACTGACCTTCAAAACACTAACAACAGGAAGCATTACGTAAATATCATGAACTTTTATCTTCGAAATGTGACATATAAATCAGTATTTCATTACAGAGTAGAGTTGTTCTCAGTCACTTTGGTACATTCCTCACATCAGAATTGAAATTCTACTTGTTCAACCTTCGCATCATCTAGTCATTTGTGCACATAGCAATTTCTCAGTCTTTTGAGAAATTGTAAATAGCAAATGCTTTGACACATTTATGCAAATGATTATGTACAATTGTCTGCTGTTTCCTACATTATCAATTGCTTATGTCACGTTGATCACTATGTATTATACTGGTATATAAAATAGTCTCTTTTTTTTCTGCATCACAATGACGTGCTCTGTCAACACATTACAGAGCATATAGTAAAAGCGTCACTGTGAATCTTGTCCAAACCCTTGCAATGTATAACTCTGTACTGTAGAAATTGATACCATACAGAAAAGGATGATTCTAGAAATGTACCAAAGTCACTGAGAAAATCTGTAAGAATAACATATTTTCCCTTTATTCACCGTACTATAGTATATGTAACAAGAATTAATCAGAAAAGCTGAAATTTGCTTCAATATCCTTTTTTTTCTACATCACTGCATTCAGTAATTGTGAAAAAAAGTTCCTGAAATTTCAGTGCTGCAGTACAGTTTTTCCACATTCAAAACGCTACACACATTTCTCTACATACACAGACGTAAACATAAAATGTTCGTAAATGTTCTGCTGTTCTACATATTTCAGTCTAATTACTGCAGAAATGCAGGACATTTGCAGTCATTCTGTTTTGAATGGTGTTTTACAGTTTTTTTTAATTGCTAACCTGTACTGGTCAAAACTGAAGTCACCTTGTCAAAACTCTTCACACAGTCAGCGAAACAGAAGTGTATGTGGACCAAACTGTGAATTATTTTTCATTTCTTTCACATATTCAATGACCACTTTCTCCAAAATACATGAACTCTTTTCCCATTACTACTTCACCACCTGCAAAACACTGTATATCTGCAACAAATTTTTCAAATGCTAACACACTGTGTCCAAAACTGTTCAAAACACGTTCAAACAAAATGTTTGCAAATTTCCTGCATATTTTGATATATATAAAAAATCTTTGCAGAACATTTACATCCATTTTATGTTTTAGAGAAATATGTGTAATGTTTTGAATGTGGTTTTACCGTAAAACTGCAAACTGAGTGTAAAGCATGAAATGTTTTACAGTCTGTAATTGATGTGGTACATCAATTACAGACTGTCATTGGGTCTCAGGTACCAATTTCAATTCTGATCTGAGAAATGTATCAAAGTGCCTGAAACAACTTTATTCTATAATGAAATACTGATTTATATGAAAATATCAGTCACATTTCAAGGATAAAAGTTCAACAAATGTAAGTAATGCTTCCTGTTGTTAGTGTTTTGTAGGTCAGTATGTTGTGAGTGACAATGTATGCTTTCTGAGTGGGTATTGTTGCCAGTGTTTTGGCTGAATGAGTTTATTTTGAGGCTTATATGTGTGTTTTGGTGGTTTGAGTGACTTTTGGAGGTAAGATTAACTGTTTGGCCAGGATGCATGTTGGTAATGCAGACTGTGTGAAGAGTCTTGAAAAAGTGGCTTCAGTTTTGACCATTGCATCTTAGCAATTGAAAAAAACTGTAACAGTTTTGGTCAAAGTGTGTTAGCATTTGAAAAAATGTGCTGCAGATATATTTTTTTGCAGGTGGTGAAGTAATAATGAGAAAAGAGTTCATGGATTTTGGAGAAAGTGGTCATGGAATACATTTTGTGTGAAAGCAATGAAAAATGATTCACAGTTTGGTCCACATATACCTATGTTTTGCTGACTGTGTGAAGAGTTTTGAAAATGTGACTTCAGATTTGACCAACACAGGTTAGCAATTGGAAAAAACTGTAAATGATTTTTAACAACGTGATGTGATCCATTAATCATTCTATGTTGGGTTTATCTCTTCTTTGTCCACTACTGAAAACGACTCATAGTACTAATTGTGAAAAGATGACCTGCTGTACGCCGTCAAACGATAGACCCTCAATTTTACTGCTGAAATGTCAACTGACGATTGCAGATCTATAGCTAGATAGCTAATTAAGCTAATGTTAGCTACATGTGCTGAAAATGCTGTCTCTAGCTAACTTTTACATTTTTCCAGCTTACCTTACCCTTTTTAAAAGAAGAATCCTATAAGTAGTATGCATAAGTAGTATACACGATAAAAATCTGTGGCTAATTCTACATGTCCCAGGCAAAAAGTTAGCATCCTCATCAGTAAGTGATCCATGTATGATTAACAAAAATGTAACACTACTACAGCCCCATGCTCACCAATTCCACTTGTGCGATTGCTTGACAGGACTGCTATGTGCAGTTCAGGTTGCTAAAGCTATAATTGGACAGTCACTGTTGGTGGGAAGCATTTAGCGAACTGTTAATTAGCCTATTTATGAATGTAAATGATTATCCTCTACTTCATCTGCAGTGTCCACATTTTGGAGATCATACAGAGGTCCAAATTCTCCCAGTGCAACTGCTGTACATCCTTTCTGATCATTTCCACATTTAATCTGTTTAACTGTTCAGTTAGTTTTTTCCATGAGCATGTCTATATATAGATTAAGATTCCCCTTAAACAGTCAAATTTAAAGATATCATCTTCATTTAATGAAGCTTGTCTTTGTGATCCTCTTCTGAAAAAAGAAATGTCACTTACTTCTTATTCTCTCTTCACTTTTCTCTGTGGCTTTATCCTGTTACATGCACCTTCGTCCACAGACTATACACCACTCAGCACTGTGTTTTAAAGTCAAACGTGATCATTTGGTCACACTGATCACGTTTGCCTTTAAAACCAAATGAGCATGCCGGTTGAAATTAAAATTACCTAAAATTACCAGAAAACTCCTGCTATTGGAATGCGGAGAAGAACACCATGCAATTAAAATTCCCAGCAAACTAACACAGGGAGTTGTGCTGCCCACGCTAATGAGGCCTGTATGGACAAAAAAGAAGAGGCAGAAAGACACTGCAGGTGGGATTTCACCAAGGAAACAGCGTCATCCTTTGAACCTCTCTGACTAGGATGTTTGGTGGTCGTTTAAATTCAGTCAAGCAAAGGTTTTTTTAGGAATTGCAGGTGCATCTCTCTAAAGTCTGGGGAATTGAGCTGGCTGCAATTAGTGTCAGCTGTACTGTAAGGTTTCTTTGATCAGCTTTTCACTGTAATCCATGGATAGTGTTCGCTGTGTTTTATGAGTGTGAATTCCTAAAATGAGACAAAAAGACACTCGCTGTGGAAATCAAGGATGCAGAGTGAAGGTTGAAGAGATGCTGATGTATAAGTAATTCTTTCCATTATCTGTGACATTAAGAAAATGGATCTCATTATGTCTCATTAGCGTACACAGGTGCAGATCGTCTCGCTGTGATCGCTTCTTTCATTTCGTGACACAGCTTGAGAAATCGCCTCATGTAAGATGTCTGAAAAGATGAATGCTGGGTTGGAATTGTCTCTCTGTAGCCCCTTCAAAACATATACAAGTACATGTCTGTGATGTGCATTGCCATCTTGTGGATTTAACCTGCAAATGCATAACCTCTTGAGAGTGACAGCAGTCATAGATATTCCTAACAGTCATGTGTCATAAGACAGAAAGTGAGAATGACTGTTGGTTTTATCTTTAAATCTCAAGTGATGTAGTTTCATCTTGTTACTCCCTGACCTGCATGAGTTTCAATTAAACTTCCTTATAATCCACATGGGAGGGTTACAAAGTTGCAAATTCATTAAAAGGATCAAAAAATAAATACGCTAAGATGTTTAAACTTCTCTTTAGATTCTTGCAATTGCATCATTATGAAGATTGAGATCCATCTATGGTGTGTGGTGGGTAAGAACACATTGAACCACATGATGGCAGTACTTGAGTATGTGCCAATATTTGCCAATAAACTGGGCCACTCGTGGTGGGTCACGACAGTGAGTATTTGGAAACTGAATATATTTTAAGTAGTATATGCTTTTTTACTTGTGCTTCACTACTCATTTCAGAGAGAAGCATTGTTCTTTTTACTTACATACATCAATTATATGACAGCTTTGGTTACAAGTTATTTTACATTGAAATGTGCATGCCTCTACACTTGTTAAGCTTAAACCAGTGCTTCCCAGACGTTTTGGCTTGCGCCCCATTAAAAAAGGACAGTGTCTAGTTGGGGACCCATGTCACATTTCAGATGTCTATGAGTTGTTAATAGTTCCAACAGCAATATATTTCCTCTCTAACCTTAACTCAAATGGTTTCATTTACATAGTAAGGGTCAAAGAGGCCAAATTATACATTTCACAAAAAAAAGGTATTTTAGAGAAAAGTCCCAAAAAATGAATACAGATTTGTGTAGCAGAACTTTGTTTTTACTTATTTCCTCTCCCATTAATCATCTGACATCAATCATTACCCCTCACACTTATTTTGTGACCCTTAGGGATGGCTTAACCCCCTGGTAAAGTACTTTTACATGTATATAAAGTAGTTACAACTAGCTCTACTGAGGCTAACATATCGTGACTTTTAGTCCCTAGTATGGGTCAACTTAAAAAACACTGAATCCTACAATTCCCATAATGCAACCAAGAGCATCTTTCCATTGTGTAGATTCGCCAAGGTACTAAAGTAAAAAAGCAAAAAAGCAATTGCTATTAACAAGTACTCTGATGCTTTAGGCTTGATGAACTCACATGTGTTCTGATTGGACAGAAAATTCAGTGGTCAGTGTAAAATCTCCTCTCCTCTTAACAGAAAGAACACAGATACAAACAAACCTACACACACTCATACTGTACACCTGTGTGTACATACAGAAGATAAACACGCCTGCCCACAGAAACACCAGCGCACATGCACAGGGAATCACACCAAACCACTGTGTGAATACTGTAACAAAACAAACACATTGCACACTGACACAGACAGCTCATCTTATTGCAGCATCCATTTATTGTTCTCATCACACAAATCTTTACAAAACAGAGGGTTTACTGCAACAGGATCAAAGGAAATGTGTGTTCTCCCTCAGAGTTAGAGATCTGAAGGAGACTGGTGCTTTTTATTCACATGCCAGTCAACTGCGACGTGTTTGTTGTCTGATTTAACTAAAGACTAAAGTAACTACAGTCTTTACAGGAAAAGTAAAGCTGTCGACGGTTGAACCAGAGGAGAACATATTCGGACCTGAAGAGTATCTGGCTCTTTCTGCAGGGTGTTTTTCTTTTAGTGTTTATTCAGTTGTATCTCATTCATGCATTTCTTGTTCAAAAGCAGAGCTCACACAGTGATTCAGATACTGACTCACTGCATCTGTGATGAATTACTGCGAGTTTGCACAAATGAGAAGCTTACACTTGTTTTAGTTTGTCACTGGTTTGAAAGTACTAGACCTATTTTTTCCATTTACATTATTTAAGGCATTTTTGCTTCATCGGGACATTAAATAATAGAAAGCAATGAGAAAAAATATGAAACAAAGGGATGTCATGCAGCAAAAGTCATGAGGCGGACTCAGATTCACAACTTTATAGATACATGGTATATGTGCCTTGGCTTTGTGAGCCACCAAAATGTCACAGTTCTTACGATTTGTTTTTATAAACAGTTAAATCAAAGATGTTCACTAAATCTCTACTTCATCTTTCTCACATAACAGAGGTTAACATCCACTGGGTAATATGTAAGGGTAATTCAGCACACCCTTGATGGCTATACTGCACATTTAACCACATGGTTGTGGCTCAGGTAGAAATAATCAAACAACAACAACAAAGAACTTCATTGCTCATAGATTTCTGTGGAGCACCCAAAGTCCCAAAAGATGATAGTTTTCGCAAAAGTTTTTAAAGAAATAGTGGACGTGAATACAATTTTTCTCTTATTTTTTGCCTGATCTTATTAGCGCACAGAGCCAAATGTAAAAGTCAATAAAGCTAACATAACGTAAGCTAACAAAAATACAAAATGGATATTAAACAGCAGTTTGAAATTCTTTTGGTCACTTGGGGTCAGCGGAACAAGCTGTACACATGACACTGACATATTTAAGTACCCAATTTAAACTATATTGTGCTAACAAGATTTTATGTATATATATATATATATATATATAAACAAACTGTATGTTAGCTGCCCAGCATCAGCCAGCAGACAGACAAGGTTAGCTAATATTTGGTGGTAGAGCATTTAGCAGCAAAAAAGCCAGATATTTTTTTCAGAACTTGGTGGAAACAGAAACACAGTTAACACATGAGTGAAAACTGGATTTACATTCAGCGGGTGGCCAGAAACACAGCTCCAAATGAGAGCTAATGTTGCTCCATTTCTACAAATAAGGGGCATTATGCTAACAAGTTAGCCACATCATTATATGGTGAAAATATGTCAATGTTATGTTCACAGCTAGTTCTACTGGCCCCAAGTTATCAACAAAAGAATCACTTCATGCTGCTTTAACATGTTGCATTTTTGCTAGCTTGCCCTATGCTAGCTTTCTTGACCTTTGCATTTGGCAGCATGAGCTAACATAAAGACCACGAACATGTCTGAAGACTCGACAATAAAAGAGGGAAAAACGGTTCAACCATTTATGCTCATATGAGAATTCAAAAGAGAAATTGCTTCAAGTTCATAATCTAATAATGGTCCAGTGGGCACATGTAGTTTGATTCAAAGAGCCATCTGGGTGTTTTCCAGCCGATCCAGTGTTGGTTCAGAGTGGTTCAGCATCTTCATACACACTGTCATCATAATAAATACAAGATTCCCACTTATCTCTACACTGAGTGTTGGTGATACGTGTGTGTAAAAATCACACACTCAATACAAAAAAGAGCTATGTACAATATCATACAAACAGGTTTCAGGGATAGAAAGTGGATTAAGGGGAACAGACATACATAACAACTAGGTTAGGGGATATAAGTGTGATGTGCATGTGTGTGCTTTAAAATATGTCTGAATATTTGTGTGCTCTGTAAAATAGGTCTTTATTCTTGTGTCTGTGTGTGTGTTTGTGTGTTGTCCAGCAGAGGGAAACATTTTACAGCACACTGATGGTAATATAGCCAAGATACCAACGCCACAGGGAAGAGAACTAAACAGAGGTTGTAAATAAAATAAATGTGTTGGGAGAGGAAGAGAAGGGAGAATAAAAAAACGTGGATTTGAGGGAGTGTGCAAATCAAAATCAGCAAAACTGTCACGCCACATGGTGTGCTTATGGTAACCAGACTATATATACACACGTCAATAAATAAATCTATTAATAAAATCTGAGAATGTAATCGCAACAAATACATGACTCCAGCTCAGGGTGAGTGATGCTGTTCCAGTGTGGAATAAAACATAACAAAAAAGTCTGTTGGCATCACAGAAAGAGTTTTGTATGAAGGCTCCTTGTCTCAAAAGAATACAAAAAACAAATGTTTGCTCCTGGATGCGATGCACTTTATTTGGCTCACTGTTGTGCCACCTGCAGTCGGGGAGCTTGGCTTTGTCTTATAAAATATGTTTGTATGTCACATCAGTTTCTGAGACGTTGCAACCATCTGAGAGCAAAAAAAAACATGAAGAAGATAGCCAACAAGATGTTGTTACTTCCAGCCTGTTTGCTTTTGCGTGGTGCTTCTGCCGAGAGATATGAAATGGATTCTTTGATCTCAGTAAACTTCATGGGGAGCTGACTACTCAGACTATAGTGCATGTGTATGTGTGAATGGGATAAGATAAGGAGTGAGGGTGAGACGGAAAGACCAAGTGAGGAAAATGTGTGTTTGTGTGTGGCTTGCTAAAAGGATGTTTTTATGGGTAAATCTCAGCAGCACACGCCTCCTTCAGCGGGTTTCTTTGGTCCAACATGGCAACCTCCTGACAGCAGACGTCAAAGTTGTGTCCTGGGAGTTATACAGGGAGTTCACCACCATGTTTAGCTTTCAGCACATGCCTCCTTCAAACGTGTGAAAACTCATACCGTTGTGGAAAACAAAGCAAAAAAGAAGGAAAAAAAGCTGTGGACATTCTCAGTGGTCAGTTTGATATATTTTTCCTTACAGGGCATACCACTGAAGATGAATGCGAGCTTCACATGACTGAGTTTATATAAAAAAAGTAACAACAAAAGTCTTTAATTAGAATATTCAAAATGAAAAAAAAAAAGAAAGACATGTACCTGACTCTGAATGTTCAGTTTTTCACTCTACTGTGTGTCCAGAAAAGAGAAAGTCTTTGAAGAGTTTGCCTATCGGTTCCCCGGGGGTTGAGAGGGCAACAGAGGTGTGTGTGAATGTGCGTGAGCTGTATTACGGGATGTCTAGACCTGCGTGGAATAAGAGCGGTGCAGCGTTGCGTACCGCCCAGCCGGATGGGCGGCGCAGTGCGGCGAGTGCTCCTCCGACTGGTCTAGACTTCGCTGGAAATGGAGCGAGACGGTATGAGGACATCGGGGGTGGCGGGGAACCGATAGGGCTGATGGTCATGTGATCTCGGTGAACGGAGATCCCCGCGGAGTCTGCAGGGGAAAGAGAGGAGTGATAAAGAGAGAGGATGGGGCAGAGAGAAGGCGGAGGAGAGAGAAAAGTGAAGAAAAGAATAATCAAGAGCAATGCGAGGGATGAGGGGCGGGAAGGAGGAGAAAACAGATGCATAGAGCCAAAACAGAAATAAGGCAACAGATGACGGGGATAGTGAGGAGAGACAATGACAGGCAGAAAAGATTTAAAGTTGGTTAGAATGGTTGGACGTAGGTGTTGTAAGGTGGGCAGGAGGAGGAGAGTGCAGGATGCTGGAGGAGAGTGAGGGACAAGGGAGATTGAGAGGAGAGGTGGGAGACAGAGGAAAAGAGTCAGTGAGGGTTAGTGACGGTGACAGACCACAGAGGATGCAAGACATTTTCCTAAAATACTTGGACGTGGTCTCGTGCTGCTCCACCCCTGAGAGAATATCTTTAGAAAATGCAGCACTGTTGGAGAGAAGACACAACCTGAGGGGACCTCTGAAATCGCTACAACTTCTGAATTCATAGTTTTTCTCCAGCCAACTGCTTTGCATTATATCCGAATGATAAAAGGCACCTCAAGTGTGTCAGCCAAACTGCTGACTCACCTCAAAGAGTTTAAAAAAAAGTTACCCTCTAAGTCCCCAATAACAAGCAAATGTGTAAAGCTGTAGTTTAGGACTAAAGTAGCGCCTCTTTGCAAAGCACACACTAGAATTCGTTCCATCCTCTGGTTGAAATCAGTAGAACAAATCTCTGAGTTCACTGTGTTCTTATCAGCCTACATCAAGGCTTGGAGATTCAAAGGATTCACTTGGGTGTGCTTGTTGAGACTTGGGGTGCAAGTGGGGTTTGAAGCATGCATGTTTGAGGATTTGTTCTCTTTGGGAAAAAGGAGGACAACAGATTCAGGTAAGAGACAAGGGGTGCGTATCTCAGCCCCTCTTTTGTGAGCGCAGCCGTGCCTCACACCCACCCCCGCCTCTTACCTGAGGGCCACTTAACTTTTCGAGTGGACTCTCCACACAGGGCAGCGTCACCATTGGCATGCCTAGCACAGACTCGGGGCGTTGGGGTCGTGGTGGAGGAAGACTGTGCAGCATCTGCTGGAAGTTGTTAATCACGCAAGTCACCTGGAGATAGAGACCAGGAGAAAGAGTTAGAGAGGAGCAGAGAGAAAGAATTGACCCTGCTAATGTCAAATGCATAGAGCTCTTATATTATCTCAAGAGTTTGGAAGGAGGTGTCTGCTCTTTTAGCCTTTTCAAAACAAAAAGTCCATTCCTTACAAAATATGCAAGCAATGGATTTCATCTGCTGCACCGTTACCTGCAAATGTTATACATATATTCATTATGGATCAACTGGTGAGGATATGCCTGAGATGTGTAGCCTCAGCGTTGTATGCAGCCATCGAGTTCATCTATTAGACCCTTTTACAGGTTTCTCATTTTAAAATAGACCAGCTGGACGCATTTAAAAAGTCAGCTGGAGGTGGACTATTCGGCCAATTCAAATACTAGAGCTTCAGCATTAGCATTAGCTTCCACTAGCAAACCACCGCTGATGAAATTTGTTAGGTACACGTGTCATTTCAGCCCATAATTTCACCGTCATCTGCCACTTTTATTATAAACCACACGTGTCATGTGAGAATGGAAAGACTGACTAGAGTAGCAATGGTCAATTGGATCAATCGGCTAATTAGGAAAATGGACAATTATCCACCAGTTATCTCTCTTTTCCTCCTAAAAGTTTTAAAGGAACAATCCAGGGGTTTAGTACTGCATCTGTTAGACATTGCCTGCATGGTAAATGCACATCTTTCAAACTCTGAGCCCAACTTTCATAAAACAGGTTCTCTGTATGTGAAGTCTCAAATAAACCTGATGACAGGGGTTATTTTCCCAGACATTAGCTCCGTCCATAAGACGTTATACAGCTGTCTCTTCTCACCAAAAAAACTGCAATTGCTCCCCCAGTGAAGAATCCCGCCAGGATGTCAGCCCAGTGGTTGCGGTACTCCGCCACCCTGACCACACCTACTAGCATGGCCAGACAGAGCAGGGTGAGGCTGATGGTGGGCTTGGTCAGCCGCGTGCCTTTGGTCTTGAACACTAGTGTCACGTACATCTGCAGAGAGGCGTACAGGAGGGCGAGCACAGTAGGGTACAACAAACACAGGACGCATCACAAGACACACAAGCATGTATGCATCATTACAACCTGACTAGGCTTTTCAGAGACCAGGCAATGAGGTGTAGAAAACAGAATTTCTTCCACTAACAGGCAGGTTAAAGGTTAACAAGGTTGAAAATGATCTCAACAAAGTAGGTTTACAGCCACTATGAGCTCAGGAGAAACTGCATCGTTGTTTTAAGGTCTGTTCATTGTGGACTCAAATGGAATTTTAGAGAAATTGAATAATATACAGTCAATGCAAAAGTTAGGGTGGATGTGGACATTTTTTTGATCTAGTAGGCAAGAATTAAGGTGACGAAATGTCAGCATGACTTGAAAATATACATACACTGGGTACTTAGTGGTAGGCCTACTTGCAGTGAGACTATGAGAAAAGGAGAGGCTTCTGGAGTGATATAAAATAATGTTTATAGCAAGTTTTGCAATCAGTTTTGAGTCTGATTTGTCACACACAAACAGGAGAAGCACACGAACAGTCAATTCATAGGTTGCTAGCTGGCTACAGCTAACGTCTTGGTACATTGTCTGGCTTTGTGTTCGCCTTAAAAGATGATTTATCACTTCCTGTGCACTGAGAATATTCCCCATTAGTGACCAATCCATGCTACTGGATTAAAGAAAAGTTATGAGCAGGGCTCAATTATTGGGTGTACAACACTCTTCTCTGATGCAGCCCCAATCTGTGATCTTTATCGGAGGATTTGTACAAAAGTTTCTTCTTGTCAATTTTCAGTTTAAAGTGAAAATCAAGGCTTTTCGATTACCCACTCACTCCCCTTTGACAAAAACTCTTTTGTTTGCTTTAAAAGAAAAGTTTTAAATTGAAATCCAGCATACTCTGACCTACCACTGTGTACACTGCAGAGTAGACGCTGAGCGCTGCGTCCTTGGACGGGAAGGATTTACGTGCAGACATGACAATCAGTGGGTTGCCTGTGCAGGCACGGCGCTCTGCGATGTACTGCATGGTGGACTGGCAGCCCAACGCTGTGTAGTTTGGTCGGCAGGCAGACAGGAAGTGAGGCGTCTGGTTTCCTGTCACCACCTGGCCAGCATTGGCAAAGATGGTGGTGGTGAACAGGCCGAAGGCATAGACACCTGGGAAGGAGACGAGTATTGGGGAGGGGGGTGTTAGGTATCGTGGAAAAGGCGAGCAAGACAGAAAGGATAAAAAAAGTTCAAAGATATGGAGAAAATCCCATTAGATGTTTGAGAGAGAGCCATATTAAAACTCGTAAAAGCACTACAAGATAAAACGGGTGATAATAAGTTGTTTCTCCCTAAAATAGCTCCAACACATTGTTATCAGCTGACGTGTGAAATTGCAACAGGAAGCCTCCACCTCAGCTGATTCAGCTCAAGATGCAAATTTGCAGGCTACTTAATATGCACAAGTGTCTTCCTGCCATGATCCTCAATATGTTACCACAGAGATTAGATCGCAGTTTATCATCTAATTAACAGCCACATGTACAAGCTCTGAAGTGCAGCAGGTCACGTTCTTACAAGTCACGTTCTTTCTTGTGATTTAAATTTTTTGTTGTTGTTCTGTTTCTCCGTCTCCTCGTCAAAAACACACCCAGACACAAAAATGCCCTTTCTCAGGCCCTTTCCTTTCTTAGGCCTGCAGAGGGGCTGTGTAATACAAAACAGCATGTTCACCTAGGAAGCGTACTATGCGTCTCAGTAGGGGGTTGAAGTAGCAGCAGTCTGCAGTGACAATGGTCTTCTCCTGGGTTCCCTCTGCCTTGGTGAAGAAGGCACACAGCTCTCCAATGAGAATCTGTCCACAAAAAGAAAACAGAACAAGTGGTTGAAAATGTTCAGTGTCCTTTTAGTGTCTTTCCCCCCCCCCCCCCACAGCTGAGTGCAGCAGCAGCGGCATTTTTGACTGGAACTGCTGAGGGAATGTATGAGATGAGCGAACGCATTGACAAGAAGAAGGCACAGAGGTTGGCGTGCGAAGGTCTTGACGGAGAGTCCGGGCCCAGGGGAATGATCATTGCAAACACATGCTCCCTCCTCAAGCAACTAACGGATCTTCAGTCGGCTGTGAGGTATTTCACAGGGTGCAGCTGCCCGCTGTGTTTTACTGAAACATGATAACTGACAATTCCCTGCTTTTTGTCGCAGGGTTTTATTGATCCCGTGAAAATGGATTGTGATCCACTGATAATGAGGAAAAAAGCCGGTGGAAGTGTGGGTATCTATGTAAACGAGACAGGGTGGAAAAACTACACACTTTGAGAGTCATATTGTTCTGAGGATGTTGAGCTTCTGTCGTTCCTGGGGAGTTTGGATGGTTATTCATTACTGCTGTATAGATTTATCTGAAGGCGAACGCCCGGCTGCTGCTAGCATGATATAAGACACTGTGGCTAAGTGAGAAAACACCGCTCCTAATGCTGTTAATTTGGACTGGGGGAATTTATATGGCTTTTCCATAACACATGTATTTCTTATACTTTTGCCATTATCTGTTCCAATAGAGGAGGAAGAACACTTGACCTGTGCTTTGGCAGCATAAAGGATACATAATAGGGGAACATCATGGGACATCTTCATAGAATTTAAATGGCACAGAGCAGACACAGTGATAAGACAGGAACGGAAGGGAAATAACCATTGCAGATGATCTTTGCAAATTAATTAAAGACATTCAAAGGCAGGTTTGATACATCATACTGCAATGCTGCATGGAATTTGATTAAACAACAACTTGGCTGCTGAGGAAGTTTGTCGAACTTCTAAAAGGATTACTATAAGAAAGGCAGCTGGTCCTGATAGATTAACTGGTAGGGTACTAGAGGAGTGTAGGGAAGAGCTTAGTTTTGTTTACTGTCACTTGTTTCAAATGTCAACTGATAAACACCATGTTCCCAGGGCCTGGGAATCTTCACTTATAGTGCCTTTGCATATAGAAGGCAGAGGAGCACAGACGATGTGCTGCATAGACTTTAATGTCTTTTTATCTGCATTTAAAACTATTAGACCATATATTTTAATGGACAGGCTGTTACAGCTCAAGGTGAACAGTAGAATCATCAGACAGGAGGAGTCGTTTTTAACTGAGAGTGTATCAGTGTAGTGTGTTACGAGTAAATGCTGCAGTGCCCCCCCCCCCCCCCCCCCCCCCTTTTTTTTTTTTTACCAACACTGGGGCCCTCGCAAGCAAGTGCTATCGCTCCAGTTACATTAAAACATTATGTCTGGTGCACACTAGAGGATTTTCAGCATGGCTCACACATTTTATAGCTCGAGTAACTTCACCGAGTACAGCTCACTCTCATTGGCTACAGCGGGTTTCTGCTAAATATTTAGTTGCTGTTCCTCTCACACTAGAGGATTTCCATTCGAAATTAGGGAGACTCTGATCCTGTCCATAATCTTAACATTATGGATGTAAGCCCCTCCACTACAGGATCATTTGGATTGTTGGTTTGATCACTGAAGGTGAAAGAAAATATCGTGGATGAGTTGATTGTTGTCAGGTCAGTTTTCTTCACCAAGAAACACCAAGAAATTTTCTTTGATTTCAGAGCAAGCAGAAGGACAGACCAACAAGTAGCTATTAATGGTGACTGTATTAACATTGCACATTAATATTAATATCTAGGGACCGTAATTTATGTAAAACTCACAAACACAAGTGTCATTTAAAGGAAAGGATTACAACAATTATACTTCATCCGTGAGCTTCAACAGTTTGGAAGTACGGTTTTATCGTTCATTTGTGGAGAGTAGTCTAACTTTCTGCTTTATTGCTTGATATTTCTCACTGTCTGTGGTTAACAGCTCTACATAGAGGAATCCCTTGACAACAATGAGAAAACTCTAGTATGACCTACCCTGCGCTGATGATCTGGTTGGCTGTGGTCGGCTAGAGATGTAAACTCACTACAGTCTGGACATTTCTGTGATGATAAAAAAAAGCAGCCATTGTTGCTGGTTGCTTGCAGTTTTACTGCTCTGAGGTTTTGGTCAGGTGATTGTGTTCGATTCACTCCCTGTGAGTCTGAACAGCGGTGCCACTCCAGACTGATGATCCTTTAATGGACTGCGGCGCGAGACTCATCTGTATGAGAGCTTTCAGCACTCAAAGACACAAGCACAGACTAAAACTTTGCTCCCTCAATGAATAACTATCTATGACAGAGATACACTTAATCCTAAATCATCCTGACAATTTCCATGCTCTGCTGTGACAACAGTGGGACCCACGTTAACGCCGTGTTCCCCAAACCATCAACCTGGTTCTTATGTCTGCCATATTTGACATAATCTCCCATTCATCCCCCACAGTGACAATGTCTGAAGCACTGCTGTGTGAGGAGAGAAAGCAGGAGGAAACAAACGAACTATAGAGGTAATCAGAGAGAAAAAAAGAGAAGGAAAGGCATTGCACGACTAAGACAAAAGAGATAAAATGATCATGTTTCAGTGAAGTCTCATGCTTCTGGGCATTTCCAAGTGAGTCCAGCTGAGTCAAATTAGTTAATAGCATGCAGGAGCCCAGTCTGAGCAGCACTACTGTGAAGTGCGTGCCCAGCCGACTGCTTTCTTCCATTAGTGAAATACAACCCTACTGGGTGTTCCATGGCAACCCTCTAAACACTAATAGGACCATGAAATCAAAGCTGAGTGGGTTTAATCTGCGGCTTCAAATCAGAGATGTTAGGGGCACCGTCACACTATGGACAAACATTTATGGGGCAATTAAAAGACAGCATGGCGGTTGTTTCCATGGGGACTGTCGGACCGCGGAGGGTTTGAGCATGAGTATACCACAAAATGGGAGATAATGGGAGTGTGCTGTCGCTCATGGACAAGTGCTCTTGAAGCTGTCAAACAGTGGGTGGTTGGCCTTTTTGGAAGCATATAGTAGTACTACTACAGTCTTTTTGTCCAGTAATGGGAGGAGAATTTTAACACAAATGCAATGAATGCTGTTAAACCAATAAGCTAAAAATGTTTCTAAACAACTGAGACTGAACTCATGATTATGAGTTGTGGATGTGATTGGGTTATTCAGTTGCACCTGATTTTGACCATTGTAGCTAATTACCCTGATGTAATGATAAATAGTGATTGATAATCGATGATGAGATTTTACAGTGTAAACTCCCACATTTCACAACAACAGTAAATAGTATCACTATGAATCACAGCTAAAGATTTAAACTCACAACTACATTGCCGTCCAACACTTCTGTAGCCAAACCTATGCCCTTCAGAATAAAAGTAGGAGAGTGCGTGAGAGATTAAGTGAAAGAGTGAGAGTATGAGAACACAAGAGGATGCAAGTTGAAGAGTAAGAAAAGTCATACAGGACAGTATGGGAAAGGTAGAACAGTGATGGGGTTAGAGGTTAATACTGCAGGAATTAATTATTCATGCGTGAATGGCATCCATGTGAGTCATGCAACGAGTTATTTCAACCAACGTCTCTAAATTATCTCTCTCCACTGCAGTGGGACTCGCTCCAGCTCCCTGACTCGGCCAAGGATTCGTAGTTAAATATGACGAGGTTGTCGCTGCAGTTTAAGGACGAGCGGATTATAATTCCTTGAAATTAAACTGCTCATCCAGTCTACACACTGCAGTAGTGTGGTGATGTGGCCAAAAACGTGCCGTTCCAGGACCTTTCCAGGATTTCCAGAAATAGCAGGATGAGGACTCAGCTGAGTGTACACAAGGACATATTTTACATGCATAGTCACGTGCATCATTTATGTGCAGAACAAGAGAAAGGAGTGACGGAATGAAACATTAATACACACATGAGACGAGATTAATTCTGTGTGCGTGCACAACATCATGAGTACAGAACCCATTTTTGTCCACACAAGGAAGCTGGAGGATTCTGCTCTGTGTGTGTAAGTAATCAGATCTCCATTTGTGTCAGTGGGTATTTGTCAAATGTGCGAGTGCATTCAGACAGGCCCTGTTTATGAATACGTGTCTATTAGAAGACAATAACCAGGGATGTTTTACTCGGAGCGATGAGATGAATGAAGAGCATTATGGAGATGACGGAGGAGCAGTCAGAGTATGGGAATGAAGAGAGCAAGACGAGAACAGGGATAGATGAATATATTTTGTGTTTATATAATTATTTTACATTTAATTTTAACAAACAATTATTAAGTAGATATGTCATTTCAGAAGCTGGCGGAAAAAAGGATATGCTCATTCTGTACATAAAGAATATTATCTCAATGAGCTTTTTTAAAGATAGTGATGAATCAGGAAGATCTAATTGCGGTGTAAAACCAGCTTTACTAGCTTGTTTCCTGTATTTTAAAGACTGTTTGAAGCTGCGAGTTAGGCACAGGACAGGTGTGAATGCAAAGAGACAAACAGCCTATCCCCGTGTGGTAATGATGTCAATAAAGCCGCAAGGACAAATCAAGCATCTAGGAATAAGCCTGAATGATGGCACTGCAGCGGAGCAGCGAGATGCAGATTGCTTCCATTAGTATTCCCTTCTGCAAATAGCAACTAACCGCGTTAAGCCTGTGTTACTGATTAAATAAGGTGGCAAAAACAACAAATAAAAGACAGCGGATGGAAATATAATGTATGCTTGATACTGAGCCATTACATAAATTGGAGCAATGCCGCAAAAAGCTCTGAGGTCTACTACTCCACTTTTGTTTTTACATCTTTTGATAGCTTAAAATAACCTTGATTATTTCTTCAATGGTCTTGGTGTACTTTGTAATGTGAGGCTAATAATTCATAATGTTGCAAGACAGCTTGCGGTTTGTTTGAAAATGTACAAAGTGTCATCCGTCCATATCTGAAAAGTGTTTATAGCTCAAACAGCCACACTGAAAGAATTTAGCAGAAACTCATTGCCATAAGACATTTAAACTTTCTTTGGCATCTAATGTAATGAAAGCATGCTGCAACTCTTGTATTGTACAGACCAACCAAAAGACCCATTTCTGATTCACACAGCTCTGCAGCCATAAGACCAAATACTTCTGACAAGATTAGGAAGGTTATTCATGTGTGAAGTACAAAGAGATGCCTAGCTGTCACTAGCATCCCATTATCTGTCATCATCTACAGTGACCTCACTGCTCTCTGCAATGCAGTGTACATGTGAGATTTGGGCTAATAGATGATAGGAAAGACACTGCACTTGTCTGAGTACATCAGGATCAACATCACCTTTACTCAAATGTGGTTCTCACCAGGATTCTGACCACGTGGATTGGGTGCTGACTGAAAATATGTACATATACACCGTATATATACATATACATGTACACCGATCCACTGACATGATGGAGAACGATGGCTGAGAAAAAGAACATGATCTCATTCATGGATGGACGGACACACACACACACACACACAACACATAAATGCATTCGCAAAGACATTCGCAAATAGCACTTAACACAAAGCTCTCCGCATCTACACAAACGGAGGCATGTGCGAAAGCACACCCATTCATGCACACAGATCACTAAATCATAGACCCAGAGCGATGCTGTTCCTTCCGCTGAGCAAACTGTGATTGCTCATCGTAACCACTGTTAGCCTGCTGAGAAATCTGTCCCGTCGCCCAAACACTTGTTTGTAGTATTATGCTGATGTAGTATAGGTTTGTTCCATCTTACAGAAGCAAAACCTTTTCATCATTGTGTTGCAGCATCACTAATCACTCTCTTTCTCCCGATCCCCCTTTTCTCTTTCACCTTTTAATGTTTTTTTCCCACTGGAAGGAAAAGTAGGTTATGTGTTCTTTGTCTTTCCCCTTCCATTTTTATCCAGTTCAATTGCATGCTCCACTTTTCCAAATCTGCTCTGTTACATTGCCTAAAAATCTGCGTCAATGGGACTGCAAGCTGTTTTATGTTCACAATCACCATTATGTAGCTATCTTTCTGTTTATCTTCTTTCCCTGCATCATTGTCCTTTTACATCTTAAAATCAGTGGAGTGGAGGTCAGACCCATGCCACTAACCACACGGTATTCTGACAGATGTACCTGAATGTACCTTCAGTGACAGGACCTGGGATAAATATCATGAACTTCCTCGAAATTCAATTCGATCAAAGAGACCCTCCCCAAATTCCAAAGTTATAATTCTTACGATTCTCATGAAATCAGTTCAGTCTAGTTTTTGGTCACTATTCTTTCAGCAACAGCTATTCGGTGTATTTACATTCTGTAATCACCTCTCTATATCATCGATTTTATTGTTTATGTATTGTTAGTGGCAGATTTCCACGCTGCCCTCACACACACACACATCATGTTAAAACCATGTAACATTAGTTCGCTCTTGTTGTAAAGTAGTTAAAGGAAATGCAATGTATTTCTCACTGAGGCTAGCACTGACTGAAATTGTCAACAATCAACAATGTGTGTCTCTGAAATAAAAAAAATGTTTAAATATTGCAGGTAGCACTGGAACAAGCAGCAGCGACACTGAGCTGTAGAAGATGAAGAGCTTTAGGCGACAGGCTGCACACCTCAAACTCTGCAGCAAGGTAACCAACTTTACAGTTCCCTGATGTTGTGTGGAAAACCACTCTCCCTGCGCAGCATGACAATTTTTGACTGACTTCTTCATTGAAACAACATGACGTGCGTTTAGCCGCACTATAAACAGACACACCAGTTGCTCTTCTGTTGTATTTCTGAGCTGATTGCTGTAGTATCAAAGCGCACTTGCTGTTATCACCAGCGACAGCAAGTGTTGCCAAATCAGCCAGGACTGAAATCTTATACATCTTATATTATAACTTTAACACCATGCAACAGTTGTAGCCAAATACAAACTCTGACCTTGAAGTACCTTGAGTGAATCAATGAATGCAGGATGTTGAACAAGTGGCTTAATCAGACTTTCAGGCCTCCATCCCCAAATCAAAAGGCGGCAAACAACATACCAAAACGGTTGCGTTCGACAGCTTTTCCTTCACTGCTACTGTAAAAACCTCAGGTCAGCACAACGAAGATGGCTACATACTCGGGTATAATTATAGTCATATCAAAACTGTTAAAAAATTACTATAATTGTAAAAGTAATTTTTATTCTACTCAAAATATTCAGTGAATATGAAGGAATATCATCAGAAAACTACAATAAAAATTTTATGATTAATCATCTGCAGCTCTGTGTGTAAAATTAAACTTTAATTTAATTTAAAACATTTAAAAACATGGAGAAATTTTCCACTTCCCACTCATTCATAAATCTGTTTTATCACCTAGGCTTAATAAACGCTTAATCATTTTCTGTAGAGAGCGTGTGTGACAGCTACACACAGAAAAACACAGATTTGGTCCAAAGCAAAGATGTAAGAATAGAGGGTGGCGAGCTGGGATGCACCCCTGTTGTGAATGCAGATTGGGCACTGGCGTTCGTCAGAGATGTCCGAGGTGTTGAGTGAAGCATGGCGGTCCACCAGCCAAGCAGGACCCCTGGGGTGCCTCTCCACTCTGCCCGACTGAAAAATGGATCAAAGCTAAGAAGCAGAAATGACTACTGTTCGGTCTAATCTCATTTCACAGGAATGGGTGACTTCTGCCCAAACCAGAGAGGAAGGCAAAAACTCTCTCTCTCTCTGTCTATCTCTCTCGCTCTGTTCACTGTATAGTCAGTCAGGGTGATGCAACAACTGCCTCGCGGCCCGACAGCAAAATGGTACATGGAGCACTGAACAAAACCACAGAGAGAGTGAAGGATAGGAACTGGTTAAGGTGACATGAAAATTAAAATGTGGCAGAGGGTCTGTTGATGCAATCCAATGCTGGCTTGGGTAATATTATCATGAGCAGTTAGATCAGAGAGGTAATCGTGTTCCAGGCAGAGTGGGAGCTGTGCAGACTGTGTATGGGTATCAGCAGCACCGATAGTTAGAGCAGATAGAGGCACTTTTAATGTGCAGTGAAGAAAACAACACATACCTCTTCCTTCCATGAATAGAATCCCTATCAGTTTCTCTTTGGGTTTGGGCTGTGATTACATCTTTTCTCTTCTTTTTTTTTTAATGATGGGCTGCAAGCACATATATTATCTCTCTTTCTCCTCTAATAACAACTTTAACCCTGCATCAGCATCATCTCCCCTCTTATCGCGTGTTTTCCTCATTTCCCTTTCCATCGCAGAATGAAGAACAGAAGTCATGGGGCCGAGGCGAGAAAGCCATCACCCAAGCACATATGCTCCCATGGCAGCCAGTGTCACAGCAACCAATGCCGCCCTCTCTCACCATGGAGCCCCCCCCGCCATCTGTCTCATTAACCTGGGTTAGCAGCATAATGGCCTGGATTGACGTGTGTGTAGGTCTGTGTTTGTATTGCCTTACATACTTAACCATAAACACAACAGAAGTCATACGGTATGATTCAAGGTGGTAAACAGCGTAAAGCCTGAAAGAAGAGCAAAAAATATTTGGTTCTAGAAGCTTGGCGACGTGAGGACTACTCGCAGGGCTAGCTGGTAAACAAATATAGCTGGCCTTTATCAGTGTTTATACAATGTTATTTTTACACTGGAGTTACAACATAGCAAACGTTGGGGATGATCAACAGGGCAATATCATTTTAGATATATACTGTAGCACATTTGATACACAGTGGTAATGCAAAGTGCTTTACAATAAAATATAAAATAAGCAATGCATGAAATGCATAGGGTGTACTGATGAACTGTGATAAAGAAAAACAAAATTTTTTTCTAAGGGTCACTGTCACTGTCTATTGCAATGTTACCGTGGTAATATTGCACCCTATATCAACTCACATATACCAAGGCTGAGCAATATGACTAGTGTTAAAAGGAATTATTCGACATCTAGGGAAATACGAAATACTTGCTGAGAGTCAGATGAGAAGTTCAATACCACTCTTGTGTCTGTGCAGTGAATATTAAGATACAGCCAGCAGCCGGCTAGCTTAGCTTAGCAAAAATACTGAAAACAGGAAAACAACTAGCCTGACTCTGTCCAAAGGCAACAAAATCTGCCTACCAGTTCTTCTTAAGCTCACTAATTAACATGTTACACTATACGTTTTTAAACGGCCTATTACTTACTTAAGTAAAAACTATTGGTTTTATCAATGATAGTAAAAAAATTGCTAATGGTTTATAAATCAGTTATAAGTCATTGATGACAACAACTTTTAGGTTGCTGGGTCATGAAAAAATAAAGAAAATCTTGTTGAATCAGTAATACCGAAGTCATTACTGTAATTAAGATAATTAATAAGTTGATCTTATTGATCATAATTGAATTTACATTTATTAAAGAAGTGGTATTATGCTCATTTTCAGGTTCAAAATATTAATTAGGGGTTGTACCAGAACAGGTTTACATGGTTTAATTTTCAAAATACACCATATTTTTCTCATACTGCACATTGCTGCAACTCCTCTTTTCCTCCTCTACAACTCCTCTGTGTTGTACGCTCTGCTCTTGAGCTACAGAGTGATGCATCTTACTTGTACAAAATCTTTGTTGGGAGTTGCTTATGTGCAGTTCCCAGGTAAGGACTACTAGCCAATCAGAAGCAGAGAAGGGTGGTTCGTAAGAAACAAGGTAGTGTGATCCAAAACAAAGCCGCTTCAGACTGCGACCGTAACCTAGCAGATGGTATAAGTTACTCACAAGTCCACAAGTCCAAAACCACACAACATCATTGTTCCACATCTTACCATAAACCACTTCAAAAATCACCATATTTCAACTCAATTTTGTCTGACCCCCGCTAGCTGCTTGGCAAGCTTTATGGCGCGTTTTCATTGTGACGTCACAAGTAAAGGAAGTGAATGCTGGACTACAAACGAGCTTTCAAGCAGTTCAGAGCAGAGTTTTCTTTGGGAGATAGGAACTCCCTTTGGGCTGGACTTTGGGCTTTTTCACTTTGCAAACCTTTTACATGCACAAAAAAGATATAACTCAATAAAGGAGAGGGGAAAAGCCAAAAAGCATAATACCACCTCTTTAAGCATCAGTAGAGGTATAATTTGTGATATTGTTTCCGGCTAAATTAATCGCCTAGTCTTTTTTTTTGCAGTGTTGTCTTAAAGGGGTGTGGTTTTCAATGGCCTTTAGTGGTAACTACTTCCTTCTGTGTGCTCGTGTGCGTGCTCACACTAATGAGTGAGCCAAAACAGAGGCAGACACACCAGAGACAGCAGGAAACTCAGTTAAACTCCCTCTGCAACGTTACAGTAATATTTATTTCAGCTTAACAAATCATTTCACAAAAAAAAAAACGAAATCATTTCGTTTTGTACCGTTGCATTATTTCTTGCAGGCTAACATCAAAATTTCACATAATACACAGGACAGTAATATAGATCACGTTAGCTGGTGAAGTAATGTGGCAAGACATACTGCTATAGTATTTTGCAACCAACAATGTTAGCAACTGGTTGGTGTTAGTATTGTAGTACTCGAGACCGGTCTCAAGACCACTTTTTCATGGTCTTGGTTTCGTCTCGGACTTGACGGCCTTGGACATTGAGGACTCTGGATTCTATTTCAAGAACAGTCAGGACCATAACTTTGGGAATATCAGTAAATTGTTTTTGCATTGTCTGATTTATTTGTTAACATCCTAACTTTGACTGGATGTAAAAGGTATTGCTACAAATGCAACCAATAACCCTAATTAAAATGCGTTGTTACCGTCAAGTGTCACCCTTCCCGGCGATGGCGATGCTTACGTTGATTTCAGCTCTTAGTGTTTGTATGTGGGTGTTTTAATGGGAATATGGATCTTGGTCTTGCCTTGGTCTCGATAAACTCTGGTCTTGGTCTTGACTTGGTCTTGGTTTGGGCGGCCTTGACTACAACACTAGTTGGCGTTAGCCGGCAAGCTAACATTATCTAACTTGAGCCAACTAAAACACAAAATCACAATGCATCTCACATGCTTAACAGTAATGTTAGTTTACCTGTCCAATAGGATGGAAGCTGTGTCGGTTTTTATATCCAAAGTAAAGCATTGTTCTCTCCATGACTCAAACTCCTTTCCGATGTTGACTGTGTTTTCACCCGACGTCAATCTGTTTCCCGACTTGCCTGATGGGCTTCAGCACATAAAACCTTTTATTGGTTTTTATCCTCACGTGGAGTTTGTGTTGGAGTCTGTATTGTGCTGGGAGCCGGTTGTTTTTTGGTGCTGCAGTGTAGTCGCTCGCTGTCCAGTTCAGAATCAGTAGGCAAGAGTCTCGGAGTGCGCATGAACGACACAGCCTACGTAAACCAATGGATGACAGAGAAGCCGGCGAATGGTTCATTTTTATGTGAGGTTATAAATAAATTTCAAAAATACATACAGCCCCTTCAATTACACATGGATCTAATCTGCCCTTGAATGTAGTATGGGCTTCACCTGGTTTTCAACTAGATGAGTCAGACCAAAGCTGAAAGCTGACATTTTTCCTATTTTTTAAGATTTTTTAAGACAGTGTGTGTGCCTTTTAATGAGGGTCAGGGGAAGGACAGAGGGTGTTGTATGATGTACGGATACATTAGATAGATACATTTTGTGATTTTGATATTGGGCTATAGAAATAGTATTGACTTCCTCAGTTTGACTCCAGTCATATACAAGAGGTCTTCTCTTCATCTAAGGAAAAGAGCAGGAAGTGGGGCATAGAAACAGAACTTTGATGTCTTCCTCTGCAGTTGCAAACTGTTTGATTCACTCCAGTCAAGGATTGTGGAGCAGACAAGCTGAAAAGTTCCATCAGTTCACAGATGACATGTGTTAATTGGAAGGTGAGACAAACAACAGGTGTGAGGAGATTTCAGAAAGGACAAGGCATAAAGAGTTTGAAAAGGCAGAGGAGGTGTTGATGAGAGCGGAGACAATCTCAGAATATGTTGGAAGAGATAAACATGATGATAAAATAGTAAGTAATAATAAGAAGAAATCTGTATGTATGTCTGTGTATTTGTGTTTCGATTATGTCAGGAACCGTTCCATCCAATAGACTTCAAATGTGGCGGGTGTGTTGCTGCAGACCCAAGGGAGTGTGGTGCAATTTGAACACCCAACACATTCAGAATTAATAAATATGACAGAGAACCGTGTCAGCACAGAGCTTGTACTTTTCAAAATGAAACGTCTCAATTCAACTCGAAATAAAGCATTGCTGCAAAAAATTTCTAGCACTTTTATTTTGTAAGCACGGTCACAAGAGGAAGTTATTATGTGAGTACCTGCCACTGTCATGACTTAGATCTATTTCAGCACCAGCTGCTATCAAAGTAATTGTGTATTTATCTATTTATGTATTTAATCTGGCCTGCAGGCTGCCTATTGCCAGCCACTGCTGTCGGTGAAACTAACGTGAGACGCACATTTTGAACAAAAAGTTCCCTGTGAACGGGTACTGCACTACTTAGACTAAAATTTGGGTGAATCCAGCAGATTTGAGAGGAATTGTGATGAACAGAACATGCAGACGAAAAGGTCAGTATGGATGAGAGGAATGCAGAAGGTCGTGGAAAAAAGAGAAGCAACAGAGGTTAAAAGAGAGAGAAAGACAAAAAACAAAACTGATCAAAGAAAGGATTTACAGAGAAGATGAACACACATTTGCGTGCACACTGTCAGATTGAATCTGCAGTAGATAAGTTTATTCATCCTAGACTTAAATGGCTTATAAACTCTATTAGGCAAACTTTCAAGATGCCCTTAAAATGAACTCAAGTGTGTGGTTGAACAGAGAATTTTCAGTGTCATTGCAGATACAGCAGTTGCCTTGGGGTAAAATAACGCAGTATTCTATGAGCATTAATCTATTAACAGGAAGTTCACTGGTTTTCTTCTCTAAATAAACATATGAATTTATAGTTATTTGAAAGCAAACACGCAAATGTGTGACTTTCTATATATGATGGCAAGAATGAATTGAGATTCAGCACAAAATCAGTGTTTGCAAAAGCTTGAAATTTTTTCCAGTCCTTGTAAGCCTATATTTCCGCAAATAATCAAATCCAAAGGATGCCTGTAAATTTGATCACTTATATAAAATAATCACATAATGAACAAACATTTTTTTTTACAAATTTCTTCTTTTTGTTTCTCACCCCCACCCTGTAAAAGACTATTTTTCAAGATTCTCCTTTGACAACGAGTCAGCTGGAAACAATAAAAAATCAGTTAGGGACAGTGTTTTCAACCAACTCATGACGCTAATGTTAGCTTAATTACAGTGATGTCACTGGGTTTTGGAGTCCACCTGTTCTTCACTGCAGCAAGGTGAGAGGGTAAACCAGCGGAGCTCAGCAACGAGAAGATTTTCAGGGGTGTTAAATTACTCTTTAACATAAGCCGAAGGATTACAATCATTGGCACTCTATTAGGTGAAACTGTCTGACACTTATGCAGTCTAATACAACAGCAGAGCACTAAATCCTACCCTCACTAATATAAATGGAGTCAACAAAATATTACAAACATCTCTCCGCAAAACGCAATACAATTCAGCAGCACAACAAACTACAGCTGGCAACATTAACAGAAAGATGAGCCACCTGTGTAACAGATTTCACAAAAACTAAACATTATAACCTTCATGAAGGATTTATTGCAGGCATATTGCAGTAGACTGCAGTAGCTTCTAGGTGTACCTAATAAACCCTTTGGCTTTGTAGATAGTTTAAAAACCAACTGTAGGCACACACCCAGTGAGATATTGGGCAAAACAAAAATGTACTAACAAGGAAGAATAAACACAAGTTATAAAAAGGCACCTATTCTAGGTGGGAATATGTTGAAGTCCAAGCATTGGATTGACTTCCTGTGCTGAAGCTTCAAAAGGTGATTGATGGTTTTAATTAGATGTTTGGGACCCTACTGGGAGCTGAGAGAGAGCTAGATTGCCCTCTTTTGGACTTGAAAGACCCTGGCTCTGACCCAAACACACCAGTGGCAGATTACCTATAGCGATTCAGCCAGGAAATGTCTCCCTATTTATAATGTCAGTTTCTAATAATCAAGTTCAACTTCTTTTTTAAAGTATTTTACTGGCATTTTTTCACCTTCATTTAAGGTAGGGCAGTTAAGAGAGATAGGAAATATGGCAGTAAAGGGCCAGGGGCTGAACTTGTACCAGCAGTAACATGGTGCTCTTTTATTACTGTGCATCTCTGCCATAAAGCCACTTTATCACCAAACACCAGGCTCTGACTTTCTGCTGCACTGGACAACAACACATTAGGCTTCTCAGGAACCAGAGGCAAATGGCAACGCACATTTACACCAGGTGCTATTTTACGGGGTTACTGCTGTGATTTACTTTTCTACTTGTTACACACACCACAGCCTCTGTCAGCACAGGTTAGGGCAGACTAGCTGGTGAAAATAATGTGCTCTGACCCAGATCAAGCCCTAGCTGGGGCTAATCTAAGGCCATGTCTGCATTATTAATATCTTTGAACCTTCTCCTTGAATTGAAAAACCCCTCTCCCCAGTAATAAAATAAACTATTACAGTTAACAATCTCACAAGGGAAGAATGAAATAAAGTTTAATCTGGGATGAGAAAGTTTTTTTTAAACTCCCCCACTCTCTGAAAAAAAATACCTTCAACTCAAAGAAGAAATATGAATCCTCCCCCTTTTGACTCTCCTCCCCTGTCTAATTTTCCTACAGTCCCTAAATCAGTACTGCACTTGCACAGACCAAAATATATCATCTTTATTAGAGATGTGAAGCAGTTAGAATCCTATCATGCACAGTGTTTTGGTCTGCTATGAGTGTCAACACAGGCAAGTCCTAACATAACTTTATGTAAAATTGTTCCAGGGTGTATTGTGGCTGTGAGGCAAACTGTACACAGGGGTCCCACTTTATAATAACCCACAACCCTTCTCCATAACATCTACTGCTGCAGACAAACAGAACCTGTGTCTGTTTTGTGCTGTAATTGCAAAATAGTGTTGTCTTTGCAGTAGGCGCGGACTGTGGTTTTGTCTCTGCCTGTCATCCGGTCAGGTTATTTGTCTACTTTGTGTTGTGGCTGTAGGCTGGTTCTGTCTGTGGTGTTCTCTGCGTTTTTTTTTTTGGTCTGTTGGGGATGTGAGCTGTTAAGGTTTGTGTCTGCGCTCAGAGTCAGGGCCAGGTGTTATGCATTTCACGCTCACTGCCTTCCGTCTCACTTGGGGCTCAAGTGCTCTCTCTCTCTTTCTCTCTCTCTCTCTCTCTCTCTCTCTCTCTCTCTCTCTCTCTCTCTCTCACACACAAAAAAAACAGTACATGCCCCCCTCTAAATTGCCTGCCTTTGTGCTCATTGTCTCTTTTTTCCACCTATCATCTCCAGTTTTTCTTTTCAGACAACATCTGCTGCCTGTCATTATCGCTCTGTCTCCACTCCAACTTTCGCACTGTTTCTTTCTGTTGCTTTCTCTATTGTTAGTTTCTTTGGCCGTTACTCTATCTGCCTCTCTTTCCCTGCTTCTGACTCTTTCTTCCTCTAATGACCTGTCTGCCCATTCCCATCGCATCTCTGTGTTGTCCGATTTGATTTTTGCCTCTGTTTTTGTCTCTCCGCACACACATACACTTGCCTCTCGAGGATGGTCGGGGGTTACCTCCATGCAGGTTGCCAATCTGCTCACTATATCAGGGGTGCAGCGCACACACCAGAGATGATTCATCACAAGACTGAAAAAACTCACATATCATATAAAGCAGAAGGCGAACAAAACTCTCTCATAAACTGAGGAAACAAATCAAACACACCACCTCAACTTTGACAACTTCGTACTTTCTAATAAAGCTTTCCTTTTTCTCCTTTTTCAACATCCAGTAGACGCACACCCACTTTCACATACACAGTCACCTCAAACACACCTCCCTCTATCTCTTGACCTTTGCTTCCACACTTATAAGTACACTTCACTCTTACCGTGAGGGTGGGGATGGCTGTGACGAGTGAGTAGATGAGCACGGGGGGGATCTTGCTGGTGTCGTCCGGACCGGGATAGGGCTTGGAGAAGGTCTTGTCGTAGCAGAAGAAGCCCTGGATGTGCACGGGGAAGGTGTCTGTGTACTCAAAGTAGTAAGCCAACAGCACCGTCCCAGCCATGATCACCAGCTGGAAATAGAACATTATCCCTTTGTTAGGAAGTGAGAGGACGAGAGGTGAAGACAAGGGGGAGAGGCGGAGGAGGTGGAAGAGGACGATGAGGAGGAGAGGGAGAGGGGAGAGTCAAGTCCCTGTTCCCCTCAGTCACAGGGAGATTCATAGGAAATACGTTCCGAAAGAGATGGATCCGAGAGAGAGAGAGAAAGACAGACAAAAACAAAGAAGAAAAGAATATCTGCAGGAGGAAGCTTCTCTCTTCAGAAGATGAGAACAAAAAAACAGAATAAAAGAGGGTTCCGCGGCAGCACAAGCAGCAAAAACAAAGAATTGCATAGGGAGCGAGCGAGCGAATGAGAGAGCAATAGAGTGAGCGGGATAGAGAGACAGGAAAGGAGGTGGGAGGGAGAGAAAAGGGGGAGCAGCCTTTATGCTGCCAGCACTCATGAAATCTACTACAGTTGAGCTGTGTGTGTGTGTGTGTGTGTGTGTGTGTGTGTGTACACTACATGAATGTGTGTGGTAAGAGCATGTGCACAGGAGACTGAAGTGTGTTTTTGCAGACATGGGGTTTTGACGTCTTTGCTAAAACAAAAACTACTTCCAACATCTGACATGTTTTCTGCATGAGCTCAAATTCAGTGAAATATTTTCACATTCCAGTTTGTTATAAGTCCACCCAAGTGAGTAGATAACACTAAAGAAGGCGGTGTTAAATGTGGAGGGTGGAGTGTGGTCCACTGTATACTACCTGCTCAGCACCAAATGTTAACTACACAATATTAGCAACTAGCCGGTGAACACAGTGGAGCATTTAGCAGCTGATGAACCGGCAATGTTTCTAATGAGCTGATGGAGACTTGTGAATATTGGGCCTACAATTCCCAAGTGAACAGAAACTTTACAACAGTACACTTTGCAACATTAGCATACATTTGGAGTCATGATTTTATGGATCAGATTCCCCTTTTGTTCCAGTGTTCTTTTGAATGGTGTTTGAGACAACAGAACTCAGCAAACAAATGGGAAAATTGTAAGAATGGGATGGAATAAAATAGTGTTGCACATGAGGACAGAGAGGAGAGGCTGAGAGTGGCAGTTTGAAGCCCTCTGAGGTTGCTCTGGGTTGTTCAGCTCAAAGTCACATCACTCTGAACAGAGATATAGCTCCACCCAACACTCACATATGGCATGTACACAAGCATACAGTACATGTACTGTACATATATGTATAAGGGTAACCAGACACCCACCAATCCATACATCGAGAAACATACACAGACATGCACATTCACAGACATAGAAAAACATGCACATCTTTACATATCACATGGGCGCGCACACGCACACACACACACACTGGTGTATTTATTTATAAACAATGGGTGTTTTTTTGTATTTTCTCTGTTTCTTTATTTGCATCAAATCAGCCTTCATCTGTGCCTCCCTTGAGAGAGATGTGTTTTGCTATCTGCGGTTGTCATGGTGAAGAAATGACTGAGGAATCAGGTTTATAATATTCTGTATTTTTAGCGCTTCAGCATCAAAAATGTGTTTGTAGAGCTCAGTCTTATTGTTAGGTCATTCTCAATATTACACTTTCAGACCAAAAGTAGAGAATAAATCTTGAGTAGCAATTATTGCTTGGTACTCTCTTTGCGGTTGCATTTTTTTGTGTATGTGTGTGAGGTGAGGGGCTGTGTACACACCTGGTGTGAGCTCTTTGGTGGGTTTGCTTTGGGCGAGAGGGGGTGTTTAATATGTGTGACTCATGAAGCCTTACCTTGTTTTCCTGTTTGATACCATAGTGCTCCTCCCCTGCATTTACCCAGCACATTGTGGCTGGCTCTGACTCATGCTTGGGATTGCTAAACCAAAGGAACACCAGTAATTCACAGTGCCGCCTTAAAATCATCAGTGTACTTACAGTTCAGCTGTTAACATAAACATGCCTCCTAAATTTCCTCTGCAAACCATGAAAAGGGCAAAAATTCAAGAATGGTGGAGATGCCATTTTGCCTCGAGTGCCTGCAAATTTGCAAGTCAGAGTTCATCTTATTGAACTTTAACCTGCAAATCCGCATGTCCAGCTTTTGGCGAGTCATCTTCTGCGATTCTAATCATCCTCCCAGATCTCACTGTGCTACACTCATCTTCCCACTATCACCTAGAGACTCCAGCATCTTCTTCCCTTTCCTCTTTTTTCTCTTTTGACCTCTTATCAAAAAGGAGCTGCCGTTAATAGAAAAGGGGACAGGCTTCAGAGTAAAGAACCCATCCTTCCCTGACCTATTTTCGCGCAGAAATGGAAAGGCAGATCAATCGCAAAAAAGAGCTGCGGCTTGTCAAGATGAAAGGTCACATTAAGACAGTTCAAGTAGGGTGCTGTCACAGAGAGACACGAGGCTGCCTATTATGAGCGTAAAGAGTGTGTGAAGAGACTGAAGATTGTCTATCCTTCTAAAGATGTCATGATCTCCCTCCGAGCCTGCCTTTATATCCCCGCTTTGAAAACATACTTAATACCTGTCAGCTTATCAAGGCATTACCGCACTTCACCTCATTACGTGCAGATATAAAACCGACTCAATTATTTCAGGTGTCAGGATACTTTGAACAAGCTTCGGTTCCTTCCACATGCTGCGGATATGTGCAACAAGTCCTACAGGAAATTAGTTTTTTATTGATTTCTGTGAGGCAGTATGAGAAGTGTTCATCAGAGATAAGAAGTGGGCTTATCTGGTCTTCATGACCGATCTATTATGAATGAAAAGACAACGCTCAGTAATTAAGTGCATGTACTTGAAATTGAGGCACATTTATTTTTAATTTTAAAAATTTTATGTTAGCCCACAGTATTGGAGAGAGACTCGTTACACTTTTTATTCCACTACAGGTATGCATCTATGACAAGTTCCAATTACTTATAAATTATGATTTAGAATATTAAATGCGCAGAAAATGTGATGCTTTCCAAAGCACCCCCAAAAGATAAATATGCATTTACTTGGGTGTTGGAAGTGGGTCTACATCTGATTTACTGTAGATCAGATTTTAATCAGTCACACCTACACAGTGGCCAAGTCTAAACGACCATCGTTGGAGTCTTCACCTGAGGCCAAGAGGAAATGCTCAGTTTCCTGGGAAGTGATGAAAGGACAGCATTGTAAGTGGGGGATAAGTGGTGGTGTAGACCCCCTTCTCTGTTCAGCGACGTCTTCTCAACCCGGGTGTAGATGGCTTCCTTGACACCTTTTTCAAACCATCTATCCCCTTTGTCTAAAATGTGCACCTGGAGATCCTCAAACAAGTGTCCTTTATCCTTCAGATGTAAATAAACTGCTGAGTCTTGACCTGAGGAGTTGGCCCTTCTGTGTTGAACCATTCGTTTGTGTAGTGGTTCTTTAGTTTCCCCAATGTACAGTTCAGTGCATTCCTCACTGCATTGGATTGCATATGCTAGATTGTTTTTCTTGTGTTTGGGTTTGCTGAAAATCCTTCTGAGTTTCTCTGATACTCCAGACACATACGGAATCACAATGATGTTGTGTTTGACCTTCCCCTGTAGTGTTAGTCTTCTTCCTGGATTTTGTGGCTGTTTTCACAAAGGTCCATTTAGGGTATCCACAGGCTGTAAGTGCCCCCTTCAGGTGGTTCTGTTCCTTCTCTCTGGCTTGCGCACTTGTTGGTATGCGGTCCGCTGTGTGGTGTAGGGTTCTGATGACTCCTAGTAAGTATTGGTCTGTGTGTGTGAGTTTCCTGTAAACCCCAATTTGCAGGCTCCCATCCTCTTCAATGTGTACAGCGCAGTCCAGGAAGGCCAAACTGTTGTTGGGGATATCTTCTCGTGTGAACTTGATGTTACTGTCCACAGAGTTGATGTGTTGTGTGTGTGTGTGTGTGTGTTTATCTGGTCAAACGCAAACTGCAATAATTAGCATGTCCAGTGAACTAGCTTTCTACCTACAGTAGTAAAAAAAAAGGAGAAAAAAAAGGAGAACATCATCAGCAAATTGCATTAGTTTGTGAGGTTAGAGGTTAGGTTATAATCACTACGACACCCACTATGTACTATTTCCTCAATGTGTGGAAGCCGTGGATGCTATCAGACTTTAAGCTAACATTAGCAGCTCTGTCTTGCTCTTTATTGGATTTGGGGAAGTTTACACTCCTGCAACCGCAGTCAATGTTATCAGAGGTAGCGTTACATTTTCCAAACAAATGGGTTTGTCAAACCTTGAGGTTAAAATTAAAAACATACTGTTTGAAAATATGAAGAATTCTGTAAGCTAAGAAACACAAGTCTTAAAATCTCACAACAGACAAAACAAGTAAAAAAATAAATTGACCTCAATTTGCACATTATCTTTCTCTGAAGGGCACACACAGTATTCAGCGGGCAGGCACCACTGGAGCAGCATCACATTCCCAATGGCGCCACATGAGGTTCTGCCCTTTTCTCAGATGACTATCCTGCTCTACCTGATATCTACACGTATGACAATAGAAATGTCACTAAGTTTTTCTCTTTCATCTGATCCATGCTTCGTCTTACCTTTAAAAACACTACCTTCCAGCCTCTCCTCGTTCTCCTGTCCCTCCATTATGATTTTACCTCCCAAAAAGTCCCCCCTGGGTTGTTTCTGTCATTCGGCATTTCTCACTCATACCACTAACACTTCCTCCACTTCTCTCCCTGCCCTCCAACATACACTGCTTTTTATTTACTTTGCTAAATATTTCATATCTGTATTAGAGGCTTACATTGTTTTGGAATTCCTGTGGGAATTTCACTATTCATCACGTGACAGGGATGGGAAAGGAGACAGGAGATGTAGGCAGTATGAGGCTCATAATGACAATAGGTTTTTATATATACAATAAGCAATTCTAATATGAATAAATGCTATTTATCTTTTCAAATTTTTTTCTTATTCTTTCCTGTCTGCTCTGACTGGTTGCTGGTCGGTTGCAGCCACCCGACCATAATGAATGAATTAACAGTGAACACACGAATGGGATGGGACAGAGTCATTCTTCCAATATTGGGACTGGACAGATTATTTTTTTTTAAATGGTAGATTTGTGTGAATGGGACCGCAGTGAAAAACCACTCCCATGTCACACTCTAATCTGTATTTCTGAATTTCAACTGCTGGACTGACAAATCGTGATCAGCCCAAGACATTACACAGATAGATGGAAAGCATTTGGAAACACTGTAGGAATTAGTCCAGGGAACAGCAACAGTCAACGTGCATGTGAAGGACCTACCACAGTGAGCTCAGTGCAGCTCCTAAGTTATGATCACTCCCTTAACCTGGATAAAAAACATGCCACCGTTGCACACATCCAAATCATAACCCTTTTCTTCACAAACAGGGTTAGACAGCTTTACAAGGTTAGCCATAGTTGATGAACTGTATTAATACTTTATTAATATGAAGGGAAGTTTCTGTGATGATGAATGTGTATCTAAATATAGTCCTGTGACTATTACCTGGGTGTACTTTCTCAGCACCTTATGATTCTGCTTTAAATCTACATATAAGTTATGCATGCCTCATATACAGAAAATGTCAAGGTGTGATAGCACCTTGATCATCCCTGTGGTAATGTCAGTGACTTGATTTAGAGGTTTTGACGAGATTTATGAATTCCACATTTACTGTTCTGTTAGTTTTACCAAAATGCATATTTCAAATCTTGCAAGCACAGTACAGACAGCAGTGTGAAGCACTCCACAGTGCTCCTACCTTCGTTAGTAGTTTCATATTGATTAGCCACAGAGCTGTATCTTTCTACAGGTTAAACAGAGGCAGAGTAGCCACAGCAGGGCTAACAGCTTGTCTGTCTAGCTCATTGATGTTTCATAAGAACAGCCCAATTCATTCCTATGAACGCTGCTCACCAGGTAAATATGGCAAAAAGTTTGTTCCACATTTCTGGGCCCATAGAGTATGTGACGATCAACAGTCAAATTCAATGCAGCAGAGGCCAAAATATCAGAATCAGAATTTCTCAAAAATAAAAATATCCTGACTTTTATATACGGTTTCTTGTATGCAAACACTACTGAATGCACGCACGTAGCCAGGGGGCAAAACCACTTTGGTAGCCAGTCAGAAGACTGTAGTCAACTGCTGTAATCAAGGTAGATTATGAATTGTTTGTAAATTCTTGTTGACACAATAATAAACTGTCATTTCAGAGTTTCAGAGTTTTTCATTTCGCATATTAATATAGCATGCACGACCACGTTGTTCAAGTCAGCTGCTAGCCAAAAAGCCAACGGAAGAATGGAGAACGAGGGAGAGAGGTGTTCTTTCCACAGCTGTAAGTCCTGCCATTAAGCCTGGCTGTGTCACACTCAGAGATGCAAAGAACATTGTCTTCCATTGTAAACGTTATGCGTTTCAATTTGGTATTGAAGCATCTGCTAAAGCAGCACAGCAACGTGAATCTTAGCCTGTAGAAAGAAACTCCGGAAGCTAACATTACTGGCAGTGAAGCATCCACTCGGCAGGAGAGAGTGGCGTTAATCAACATTTTGTGTTTTATAAAAGCACTAAATACTTCTCTTAAAAATGCATGTGCAAAACAGTAACGTTAGTTCAAAAGTCGAGACAGTTGCTTGATTTATTTTATCTCAGGCGTTGAGAAACGTTATGCTTCGTTCACTAACAAGGAGGGATGAAAAGGGGTTGAGGATGGAGGGATGAAGGGGGTCGAGAGAAGAGGGATGAAAAGGGGTTGAGGATAGAGGGATGAAGGGGGTCGAGAGAAGAGGGATGAAGGGGTTGCGGATGTTGTTTAGGGTTTGTTGGCCGGAGTGGCTAGGAACAGGAAGATTCATGGTGGGGGCTCGTCTCGATAAGCAGCTTGGTCTTATGAACCCCCAAAAGAATTACGGATTGAACTGAAGCTGGTTCGAAAAACGTTGGTGTAGTTGTTGCAGACGTAGCTATGGTAGGCATGGGAAGAGCGACGGCTGAGAATTCGGCAATGTGGTCTAGTGCCTGATGAGGAATGAGTGGCCGGAGTACGCGTCCGAAGAATCTTGAATTATATGGGACAGGCAGAGATGGCGACCAGGAGCGTGAGACGGCTCTGCCTGATCTGGCAGCGGTGGTAATCTGAGGGCGGTTCGAAAGGGCGGAGGAAGGAGGAGGGTGAGGACTGTTCTGGCGGCTGCTCAGATGCGAGCGTCACCTTTGAGGCAGCTAAACTGGTGAGGGTTGTGCCTCAGTGTAATGTGATGTCTTCGGGTTGGGCTAAGTGGTTTTCGTAGAAAAAGCTATGCCTTTCCAAGAAGAAAGGAAGTCGAGTCACGATCTCAATGTTTAACTAGTGCCGTTGGGTACCATGTGATCGTGGACGGACTGCACTGCGGCGGGTAGTAGCAGTAAGTGGGAAAGAACGGATCGGCGGAGAGAGAAATAGGTGCTTGGTCCAACAGTGCGACCATAGGGGAGATAGTTTGGGATGTACGGAGAACGTGAGCTTGGGAAGGAGGCTTGAAAGAGAGTGGATTATATACCTGGGGCTGCTCTAGCGCCCATCGTTGGGCTGACTGAGCATTTCTCAGAATGGTCTATTTTACTCAAAGAAGGAAATATGGGCAACGCCTGGAAAGTGCTGGTAATGACAGATTGGGCCAAACGTACGTTGGCCGGCAAGAAGGCTGAGGTTGGTGTCATGTGGGTGAGTTGCATGGTGCTTGGATTATGGGACTGAGGAAGAGGAAAGGATGTTGGGATGCGGGGATGTGCGTGCAGCCTGCTGAGACATGGATGAGAGGAAGAGGGAAAACAAATTAGAAACATCAGACGACAGGGGAGCAGGCACAGGGGGTTATATGACCTGGCCCTGTGTGAGGGCTGGAGCAGGCCTGCTGGAGGTGGCTGGGTAAACTGGAAAACCTTTTGGTGGATAGCTTTCCTTGAGTTCGTGGTGGAGGCACTGTCTGGTCAAAAATGGATCTGCCGTCGGACGGAGCCGTAATCAGGTTGACCAGTGTGCGGCCGCGGGTCGGTGGTGCGGCTGGTCGGAAGTTGGCGTCTGGAAGAGCAAACTTCTCCCGAAGTCGGCTGTGGCTGCTGTGGCCTGTGTGTGTGTTCGTTCGGACAGCTGCTAGATGAAGAATATTGGACGATGCGGTGTTGAGAACTTGGAAAATAGAGCGCTGTCACAGTGGACGGCCACGTGGGAGTGGAATTAACTATGGACAGAGGAGATTAGAGACTGCGGGCTGATTATCGTATGGATCCTGGGTAGAGGGGCTGAGAATGTAAATGCTCTGTACTTGTATAGCGCATTTCTAATCTTTTTTCGACCACTCAAAGCGCTTTCAACATGCCGCCTGGGGGAGCTGGGATTGAACAGAATCAGCTCGTGATATGTGTTAAGGTAAGCAAGTACTTTCGAGAAACTTCAGTGTGTGTCTGAACTGACGGTCATGAGAAGTGAGAAACGGGAGAGAAAACGGGTTAGACAGCTTATATACGTGAGTGCATGTGATTGGATTTGAGAGGCACAGGTGGATGAAATGAGTGAAGCACGGGTGGTTGATTGGAGGAATTGAATGAAGCGCAGGTGGTGGAATAAGTGTGAGAGGCGTGGTCCTGTTCCTGAACCTCAATTTACATAACTCCATTAAAAAATCATACTCACCACTGCACAACACAACCAGCTTTCTCAACAGTAATCTAGTTTGATAACAGTTAAAGTGAGCCTTTCAGATAACATAGTAAAGATAAAGTTAAAATGTTTTGCACCTTTACAAGACAGATCTCCACAAGATATGAAACAGCCACAAAACTCAGACAAGGGTCCATCTGTGTTGTTCTCCATCTCTGGAGGTCCGGCCGTGTCCCTGGATGCTGTTGAAGCCATGTTGCCTGAAAGAGCAGTTTTGTGTTTTACCGGCAGAGGGTTTAGAGCAGAAGGACGGCGAGGCACAGGGGTCCATTGTCAGACACATGCTGTCCATTAAGAAGCCTGCCATCAACACACGCTACACTGCACCTGGCCAGCATGACAGGAGTCCTGGGGGAGGAGGAGGAAGCCCAGAGGATGGAGGGGAATGGAAAAGAATGGAAGAAGGAAGGTAGTTCACAAGGGGGGAAGGAGGGAGGGAAGAAGTAATGAGAAAGGCTAAAACGAGAGAAAATCAGAGTCAGAGGATGGACGGAAAGAGGCGAGAGTGAAGAGGCACTACAAAGAAAGAGGATGGGGTGGAAGACAGAAATATCAGTGTGGAGTGTAATTGTGTAGTATAGATAAAAGAAGAGAACAGGTGCAAAGCTCAGCAGTGGCTGAAAACTTTACCACCTGCTCCTCTGTTCCATTTTCTTGTCTCATGTCCTCTTTTCTTGACTGTTATTTCTACTCTACATCCCAAAGGCTTTGACATAACTTGATCCGATTCCACATATTTGGCTGCGTTGCGCCAGTTGGGGCACTTAAACAGTTATTTTTGCTCATTTTAAATGTTCTTTCCGGTTCATTATAATATCCTAAAACTCTAATGTAGAAATTACATGTTGTGGGTTTATGGAAGGTTACGAGCCAAAATATTAGTTTGTGCATGTTTGCATACACATGTGCTTATGGGTCTTTATTAAACATGACAGTAACACTCCACAATAAAGTGTCAGTGTCAGCTCAGTGTAAAAGCACAGAGACACTACACAATCTGACAAATTGCACACCACAAAAACACGATTATTGAACAACTGGTGAATCAGGATTCCTCTGCTACATGTTCCAGAAAACATATTTGATATTAGAAGACTATGACCTTGTATTGTTTTATAGTGAGTTGGAGTCTGTTTCCTCATAGGTTTAAAGCCAAAAACCTCCTACCAAACAACACTCACAGCCCAACCACCAACCACCAACCCCACACACCCACACACCGCACTCCCACTCCCACTCCCACACTTCCACTCCTTTGAGTCTCTTCTCTACCTTTCGTTAAACAAAAGTAAATGCCCTGACACAATTCTACAAACAGGAACATTTCTGTTATCCATGTGAGTTCTTTTGTGTGAACTGGAAACTGACAGGCGGTCAGTGCTAATTACAGCTTCGCAGCAGGAGTTGGAATAGCTCAGTGGTCTGTGCTGATCTCTAATCTGTCATTCTAAACACAAAAGAGGCTCCCTGCTGAGACTGGGACTGAAAGGACTGGGAGACAGAAACAAAAGGAACCCTCAAAAACCCAGTTCTTGAAGCAGACTCATCTCTGTGTGAATTAACCCCCAAAATGATGTGTCAAACCATTTCAGCCATAGTAGTGCTTTCATTTCATTTTCTAAAAGCTTGTTTACACTGAAAAATGTAATTATAAAAAAAAGGAATATCCCTTCGCTCTCATCGTTTGGCTACTATAATTCATATTTTCTATTAACAGACCATAATGTGAAAGAGGTCACTTTAATTGAGGGAGGATTATCACCTGATTTTGCAGTTCCCCTAAGTTCCACTGAGCTTGTTAGCATCTTTTAGCTCGTTGTTTTGGTTTTATGGCCCACAGCTTTACTGTACTGGTTCCGTTCCATAGCTTTCATTAGTTTCCAGATGAAGGAGGGAGCTGTTTAAAGTGAAAAGGACTTAAAAAAAAGGATTTAAAATTTTAAATTGAACTGGCACTTTTATTTATGCTTAGATGCATGTTAAAGATTTTGAGTTGCAAATCCTCTGCAGTTATTGACAGCTTTGCTCAAATCAATGTTTCATATTCGTGCAGTTGTTGTAGTAAAGTTCAAGTAAGTAGGGATGAAACGATTGCCGGTTTAACGGTAAACCATGGTAAAATTCTCCCAAAAAAACTGCCAGACACAAGCGTGCATGCGCAGAATGCAACGTGGGTTTGTTTGGGTCAATGACAACACGGCGGAAGACGCGCCGCTGAGATTTGTCACTCTGAAGTCTGGTCGTATTTTAGTTTTTATGAGAGCGCTGAGGGAAACTTGATTGAAGAAAATAACCTTATAGTGAACGCAGGGTGAGTTAACTTTTAGCTTTGGGTTGTCTGTCAGACTTGCTAACAGCGTGTAAACTGAAGCTCTGTGTTGCTGCTCTTGTAAAAACGCTACACGTTGTTCTGCTGCTGTGTGCATTGTGTGTCGGCAGAGTCTGTTCGTCCACTGCACATGATAACAAGTTACACAGTTTAGTTAACCAACCAGCATATCTAGAAACGCTACAGACTCCTCTGTGTTTATAGTTTTTGGGCTCATTGCAGTTACTATCACAAGTCTTCTAAAGACTTATTTGTTTTCATGTAATTGTCCATGGGGTCATTGTTTTACCTATATAATATAAAATATAAAATCTTGATAATGCACACTTAGATGATTTACATATGTTTACAAAAGGTATTTGCTGTTATTTTATTTTTTGTGCAAACAAAATGGCAATTGTATTTGTAATTTTTAATATAAAACTTGTTGAAATGGTTTCAGTATGTGTATCAGCACATTTTAATATATTTTTGGCACATTTTACAATACCGTGATAATACTGATAACCGTGATAATTTTGGTCACTATAATTGTGAAATGAAATTTTCATACCGGTTTCCCTACAAGTAAGTATTCAAGTGAGTAACAGCTAATGATTCAGTAGCTATTCATTGATTTGTAGACACCATCGATTTTGTCTTAACATAATTTGCCCTCTGTGGCTCCCTACAAGTTTCGGATTTATGTTGATGTAATGAAATTTAGTTGTTAGAGACCTGATGTCTGATATTGGAGTAACCCCCGCCCCCTTTCTACTTTTGTATTACTAAAAGAGATTATAATTGTGCATATATTTATAGAATTATTTTTTAACTAACTGATTAAAAAAATATTAATTTTGGCTCACCATACATAACGACCTGTAATGGGGTTTTTGATTGCATTTGTACAGTCATGATGTGTGAAACTCACATACTGGCTTTTTTTTATGCATTTATTGTCTGTCTCTCTCTCTCTCTCTATTGACATCTTGCTCAAATTGTGACAGCTACATTAAAACAGTAATGTTTGGAGCTGGCTTGTGGACCCAATCTATAGTCGTACTTTGACAGAGGAGAACATGATGAATGGGCTTTGTAGGCTGAATAGATGGTTTATGCGAGAAAATTACCATGACAGGTTCGCCAGTTGTTTTTAAATGAATGAGAATGAGAAAGAGTGAGAGGATTATTTTATGGTCCATAAAAGTTAGGATGGAGAGTGAAAAATGAGGAATGGGGGATGGAATAAGAAAGCTGCAGAGGGAGAAGAGGAGGTGTACAGGGAGCGAGAGAGGGTGGGAGGATGATGAGAGTGGGGTGAGATGGGTTGAGTGAATGAAAAGGAAGGGAGGAGAGGAGAGCTGGCGATGGAGAGGGTTGCCTGGAGAGTTTCGGCTTGCATGCTTTCAGCAGCATTTCTGTGACCACGTGTGTGTGTGTGTGTGTGTGTGTGTGTGTGTGTGTGTGTGTGTGTGTGTGTGTAGGTGTGTGTAGGTGTGTGTGTGTGTGTTTCTGGGCAGGTGAGGTGAGAACAGACATGGATAGAGCAGAAGAGAAAAAGAGAGTGGAAGCTTTTGAGCTTTTGTGCTGCATTTATGTGGGAAAGAAGGGCTGAAGGGAAAGGAGAGTCCAATGGGAACAAGAGAAAGGAGATGGGTGGAGGATCACTTTAATCATCCTCCAGTCAAATTCTCTTTTCCCCATTTTAAAAGCACCTCTCTCGTTGCTGTCCTTTCATTTCCTACCAGCCATCATGTACGCTGCCTTACAATGGTTTTTGTAACAGTTGACACAATATAATAATATAACTGCACACACTGTTGGGGATTCACCTCTCTGCGTGTCTTCAGCGCAGATACACACCCTTGCAGTGCACAGAGCACCACGGGAAAACCCTGTGCATGCACATTACAGAGATCACACTGCAGAAAAACAGCTATTACTGGCCCACTACCTGCCCCAAGCTCCAAATCCCTTTGTCTGCCAAGGCACACAGTTTGCAATCTGTGTCTTATTCACTCCTCATTAATGAGTAATGGCAGGGAAGTAGTAGAGTACAGGACAGCAGGTAAAACAGCAAGGGTTGGGAATGTAGAGCTAGTCCATGTCACAGCCCAAGACTTTGAGACATGGCCTGCAAGTCAAAAAACAAGTCTTTCCACTCTATCAATGTACGAAAATTAGATTATAGCACATGGCTTTTTTAATGGGAGGCATTAAATGCCCAGTTATCCAAGGAAGGTTAAAATTATTTATTTAATTTTTTTTTTCATTTAATGTTTATTTGACAGGGACAAATGCATAGAACATTGCTTTATAAAGAATACAAAGTAGATGCCATGCATACAGGTTTCTAGCCATGACTAATTTGCAACCTATGATGATCCTAAATATTTTATGAAAATGATAAGGTGCCCTTTAAATAACTAAATACAGGAACTAGCATATAAATAAGTCAAAATCATTTTCTTAACAATGCAGTTCTAATGGGTTATAATGCTACCAACTATTTCCACAGTGTCCCTTTGTCAGAATTTTAACAACTTGTATGTCGTGTTATTTTATTTTTCTCTTACTGGTTGAAAAGATTTCTTAAACCCAAAGGTTATTCAGCTCTCATCATGTAGTACAGGTCTACATTTTGTCATCCAACTGCAGCTAAACCACCAAACTCAGCTGAGTTAAGACAGGAAAAATATTTACAAAGGGCGAGGTGAAAGACAAAAAGCTACATTTATAAAATACAAATTCACTCTGCTCAGTATTCGTCAGTGTGTCTGTTAGGCTTGTTTTGTATCACAGCATCAGTTCAAAGCTGCCACACAGCATCATACAGTCAGGTCCTGCTTATCAAGCGTACCAGCTGGAAATATACATATTTAATAATTATAATTATCATTTTGAAGATGTTTGTGCGTCTACCCCATATCTCCGTATGTTCTGCCTATGTGTGAGTGTTTGTGTGATGAGGGGTCTTTGTTGGCTAGACTGGGTAGACTTCCAGTGACAGGTGTGAAGCTATTAGAGTGTTACCCACCATTACACATGCTGGCCTATTTATAAAGACGGAGGAGGCAGCCAAAGACATGCTGATGTGTTCTCTTTCTAATCTCTGCATGTCGCTCAGGTGTTAATGAGGCTTGTGAGACTTTGAGTCTGTGTGTGTGTGTGGTGGGGGGGGGGGACATTCGTGAGAGAATTTCTACTTTTTGTGTCAAAGTGAATTAAGTGAAGAAAATAAGCAATGCAAAAAACATAGTTACAGTTATGTCAAAATTCCTGTCAATACATCAGGTTCAAAACTATGTGAAACACTCAAAAGCTCAGAGCAAGCTGCAAACAGTGCGTCTTGTAAGGGAGCTTCAGCTGTGTTACAGCAGTGCCCTCTGGTGGAGAAACTGATCTGACTTTTCTCCATCACTATGCTTTCCTAAATTATATCAAAGAATATATATTCATGCTGTGCAAAATCATTTAAATATGGCACCAGGCCACAGATTTCACCATATGTATACAGTTCCTATCTATAAGATCATCAAGACATCCATCCACACATTTTGTGTTTTCATGATAACACAGCTCTGAGCCACCCAATCCCAGAGAAAGTGCACCGTGCTTTGAAATCATCAGTGCTAAATTATATATCAACCACACAATATATGTTTGTTGTTGTTATGTATGTCAGATTAAACCTTCTTTAAACACCATGAGACTAACAGCCTAAAATCTAGCACTAAATATGACAATTACTTGTGGTGTGGTTTGTGGTCTAAACTAACTGCCAATCAGCTCTCTGATCAGACAACAGCCAGGTATTTCCCATCATGGTTTTTCAGTGGAGAGCAGCTGGGGCACCTGGCCCAAAAATACTTTCTTACATACTGTACTTACAATACAACACAATACTTACATAGTGAAAGAATGTAAGGCTATGTGGGTGCAACACTTGAGTTGTAGTTCCAAGGTTTGGCCACTATTTCACATTGTCTTCCTGTAGGGCTTGGCTTCATGCGCCACTGAGCAGCTTTCATTGGAATAAATGGAGCCCCTCCTCAAACACTGTATCATGTTCGCTTTATACACTGCTCAAAAAAATAAAGGGAACACTTAAACAACACAATGTAACTCCAAGTCAATCACACTCCTGTGAAATCAAACTGTCCACTTAGGAAGCAACACTGATTGACAATCAATTTCACATGCTGTTGTGCAAATGGAATAGACAACAGGTGGAAATTATAGGCAATTAGCAAGACACCCCCACTAAAGGAGTGGTTCTGCAGGTGGTGACCACAGACCACTTCTCAGTTCCTTTGCTTCCTGGCTGATGTTTTGGTCACTTTTGAATGCTGGCGGTGCTTTCACTCTAGTGGTAGCATGAGACGGAGTCTAAAACCCACACAAGTGGCTCAGGTAGTGCAGCTCATCCAGGATGGCACATCAATGCGAGCTGTGGCAAGAAGGTTTGCTGTGTCAGTCAGTGTAGTGTCCAGAGCATGGAGGCGCTACCAGGAGACAGGCCAGTACATCAGGAGACGTGGAGGAGGCCGTAGGAGGGCAACAACCCAGCAGCAGGACCGCTACCTCCGCCTTTGTGCAAGGAGGAGCAGGAGGAGCACTGCCAGAGCCCTGCAAAATGACCTCCAGCAGGCCACAAATGTGCATGTGTCTGCTCAAACAAAGTAAGACTCCATGAGGGTGGTATGAGGGCCCGACGTCCACAGGTGGGGGTTGTGCTTACAGCCCAACACCGTGCAGGACGTTTGGCATTTACCAGAGAACACCAAGATTGGCAAATTCGCCACTGGCGCCCTGTGCTCTTCACAGATGAAAGCAGGTTCACACTGAGCACATGTGACAGACGTGACCGGTTTGGCGGTGGGTCAGTAATGATGTGGGGTGGCGATTCTTTGGGGGGCCGCACAGCCCTCCATGTGCTCGCCAGAGGTAGCCTGACTGCCATTAGGTACCGAGATGAGATCCTCAGACCCCTTGTGAGACCATATGCTGGTGCGGTTGCCCAGGCATTGTAGGGAGGTTATACAGGCACGTGGAGGCCACACACACTACTGAGCCTCATTTTGACTTGTTTTAAGGACATTACATCAAAGTTGGATCGGCCTGTAGTGTGGTTTTCTACTTTGATTTTGAGTGTGACTCCAAATCCAGACTTCCATGGGTTGATAAATTTGATTTCCGTTGATAATTTTTGTGTGATTTTGTTGTCAGCACATTCAACTATGTAAAGAAAGGAGTATTTAATGACATTAATTCATTCATTCAGATCTAGGATGCGTTATTTTAGTGTCCGCTTTATTTTTTTGAGCAGTGTACATCCATTCAGCCACCTCATGGTCAAGCTTTTAAACACTCTGGACACTATTTAAATGATCTAAGCGCATGGCAGGTGCATTTAAGGCGTGTCTAAATCCTCATGAATAAATGATATGCATGCATAAATGATCAGCGTGGCTAACGCATGGTTCAAAAGGGTTGTACTTAGTCTCTTAATGCTTCATGATTGTGTTTTTGGGTGTAAGATGAATTAAACCAATCAGAGTGTTTTCTCCTATTCCCTTTAAAATAGTAGCGTTGCTATTTCAAATGGGAATTAATGGTGTGCTATAAAAACCATAATAAAAAATAAAATAAAAAAGTGTAAGGCAGACTCACAGCAGAGAGAGAGAGAGCTCACATGGTCGAGTGAGAGAGTGAGTGTGTGGGTGTGACTGAAGGGTCGTTGTGATGTAAAAACTTTGTTTGATCGCGAAGCCTTATGTTACTCCACAGTTCTGTGGTTTAACAATGAAGTGTTACTACACAGCAGACTGGAGTCTTTAACAGTGACGGACAGAAGGCTCGTCTCCTCTATGAAAAGTCTAAATCCTTACTGCACTGCATTTTTATAAACTAGGATGAACTGGTCGTTTCACACAAGTGACATCTCTGTCGTCCAGGTGATTTCTTCATTGTGTGTTGAATTGATGTATGAGTGTTTTCTTCAACAATTTACTTTAATGATTAGAGAGGCTGCTGTCAGTGCATCCTGACCGATCCTGTCGATGTGTCGTGAGATTTAAATAATCAATGAAGTTATGCTCCTCTACCATATGAGCACTTTCTTAATGGGCAGCATCTTACTAAATGAATAATGTACCCTTTAAATAGCAGGCTAACATCCTAATTTAATGGGACAGTATGGAAATTACTGGGGAGTGATTCAATCTTACATTTTACTTTATAAAAAAGAAAAGCAAGTCCCTCTCCAGCGTTATCAATATTTTATATAGATCCTCCACTTGACTTTGATTTCACTACATTATCATCATTTAAGAACTGATAAATAAGGACTTTTATTTGGCTTGAAAATGTTTATTGGTCTTTCAGAAATGGAGAGTTTAACGGTATTATTATGTATTTAACAATAAACTTCCTCACCCCATAATAATTTTTGTGCAGTCCCTAATATTATGACATTGTAAAGGCCATATTGCAAAATCACAAATGTCCTAAAGCTGGTAAGGCAGAGGGGTAAAGCTATTGCAACAAAATTTAAAAAAGAAGTCAAAAGGTGCAGAACGGAGAGAAGGGCTGTAAAAAGTATTTACAGTGGTGGATAGGGGCTTTATGTTCGCTGGTCTGGATCAGAGGCTCTTCACAATAGAAAGCTGCTTTCTCCATTACACCTCTACACTAAAGCACGCAGTAGAATAGCTTTAAACAGAAATTACTTTTTAACCTAAAATTTGCTTATGTGTCCCCAGATGGCAGAGAATAATCTTTACTACTTTCTATTCTTTAATACTTTTTTAAGGGTGAAGAGTTTGATCTGTTCAAACAGCAAATTAATATTGTAGAAAACTACAATGTAAATAAAATTAAATGATTCATTTTTGATCCCCAGGTGAAAAGGTTAAAGAATTCATCTTATTGTATCATCAGCCTTTACGGAATGGGGTCGAGGGGAATTGATGACATAGATGTTTACACATTAAACAGGATTAATGAAAGGTGATGTCGATATTTGCAGAAATCTGCACAAAATCAGAGAAAAAAAGATGAGCGCTGGTGGGACATCGCACTGAAAATTGAGGAATGATAGAGCAAAATGGAGGAGACACGCAGAACAAGATGGCTGAGTGGGTAGCACTGACAGAAAGGTTGTGACTTGTGATTAGGGCAGGGAGGATGAAAGGAGTCAGAAGAAAGAAAGCAGAGATGGAGAATGAGTCTAGCTGATTGGTTTCCATGGTAACTGCTGATGAGGTGTGGGGCTAAATAAAAGAGCAGGTCCTTCTGGCTTGGTATGGATCACATCTCTCTCTCTCTCTCTCACACACACACACACACACATGCTGAAGGCGTGGAGGGACATGGCTGATAGGAAGTACCACAGCTTTCCTCATCACAGGGTGAGATGATTTAGCTCCACTTTTCATTCACCATGATTTAAAGGTTTTGACATATTAACCTATTAGACATAGCTGCTTTTTTTGCAGAGAGTTAGAAGAAGATCAATGGTGGAACAGCCATCCAGAGCAATTTGGGGTTCAGTATCTTGCCCAATGACACTTCGACATGCAGACTAGAGGAGCCGGGGATCAAACCGCCAATCTTCCGCTCTACCACACTCATATTTGTCCATTGGAGCCAGCAAGCGGTAACCTAGCTAAGCATAAAGATTGGAAACAGGGGAAAGTCCAGCCATGAAATAGGCCAACACATAATCCCCTGTTAAAGCACAACTTGTTGAGATATAGTGTATTAATTAGTGAGCTTTAGAGGTGCTGATAGGCAAATTTTGTTACCTTTGGACAGAGCCAGGCTCACTGTTTCCCCTACCATACAGACATGCGAGTGGTGATAATATTCTCATGTACCTCTTGGCAAGAATGCAAAGAAGCTTATTCCTGAAACTGTCCTGGTGTGTATCCTTGTGTTTTTACATTCACTTCTAATGGTGGTCGTGAGCAGCTACTCACCAACTTTCCTCACACAGATTTGTCAGTCCTCTCCAGAAGGCCTTGTGGCCAAAAGCCCATTTCTCAAATATTAACTTAGTAATAGTTCACTGACATTGCAATACATATGAGAGTTGAGAATAATTGATTCATTTTTAATGTAGTTTTCCGTTACCTGAGTCATATAGAACTCAAACTGATCTAGCATACATAAGAACAGGGGGTACGCTAATGTACCCATTGCAGGGCTATAGACTGTCCATCTTTCTCACTCACATTCACAGTTATGGGCAGCTTGCAGTATCCAGAAACTTGGATGCGTAAAATCCTGGATATCACAGAACATGCCGAAAGGCCCAGGACTCACACCTCAATCCTTCTTGCTACAGTGTTGACAGCACTAACCACTGAAGCACCTCACAGTCAATAATCAATGTAATGTGGTTTAAGGTAGCAGAGTGGCTCAGTGATTCATAGGAGGATGCTTGGATGCATGGTAGACATGTAGGCAACATTATGCATGTGATTGGTATTCTCTGAACTGTCACTGGGGGTGCGGTTGTGGACGTGTTTGTGGGCTTGCAACAGCCTTGCAACCTATCCATTGTTTTCATTGGATGGTTGGATGAATGGGAAAGTGTGTGTGTTTAACAGCGTGTATGCATGCTCAGGAAACCTTATAAAGCAGAGAAAACAGTCCACTTTATATTTCTGGGTGGCAGCAGCAGAAGCAGTAGGCCAACTAAGTATTCAAAAATACTGAGAAGTAGCTTAATGGAGATTAACGGTGCAAAATAAATCATATCTGCTGTTTGAATGCCTGCCTGTACCTCACACTGTGTTCTCACCTCAGATGCCAAAATCTACCATTTGCATTTTCACCTCTTCAGTTTGTCATGATCTTCTCTCCCAGTAACACATCATTGCTTCAGATATATCAAACCATCTCCTACCTCTCCTAATACATAAGATCCTACTTTCAAATGTGTCTGCAAAACTATACTTCAGGCTGGGTCATGATATACAAGACAACTCTTGGAAATAATACTGGTTAAAAGACGGGTCATATCATTCTAATATGAAGGCATCTTCTAATATCATATTCCAGATTTAAGCAGTAGAAAGCCATTGTTCTGCTAAAACTGATGCCTGAATGGTAATTGGACCCTTACAAAGGAACATGAAAGAGCGAAAACTCTGTGATGTTGCTGCCTGCTTGGCAACGGCATTAGTAATGATATGAACTCCTTCAAAACCAGTTCATACTCTGACTCAGCCGCCTGATTTCCAACACGAGTGGGACATAGCTTTAGTGTCAGACTTTTAGCACATTATCAAGTATAGTAACCATCAAGTGCTTTTTCAAGACCATGTTACAGGGATCTCAGTTAAACAATTCTGGTATAACTATTAAAAAGTCAGCCATTGACAGATTTTTTAACTCATGAAGCTAACGTTAGCTTAATTAGCTTGCTAGCCACAGCTGATACAATTTGCCAGCGGCAGGTGTCATTTCAGCCAATTTGGAAAACAGTAAGGAACCTTGATGACGCCTCATAATATTATACTTTCTCTACTCTATTATATAGGTGATTGTTTAAATCATTGACTTGTAATCAATTATTTAAATCAATATATGCATATAATATATGCAGGGACAATAAACTGTTACCTGCTCCTTCTCCGGCTGCTGTCATCTCTAGAAGCAGACGAAAACCTTGTTCACTGCTCTCCATTACAGGTAACAGCTGCTGGCCTCTTTTCCCTGGCCCTGATTGCTTGCTAGGGTTCTCCATCCCAGTACAAACAGATAAAAAATACTCTCTCCCCCTCTGTCATACACACACAGACACGCACACGCATAGATGTAGAGTTAGCGAGGGAATTGACTGAGACCTGAGGGCTGAGAGCTTATGTGTGGGAGGCATATGGCGGAGTGGCCTAATGGAGAGCTTTTACAGTGTATTATAACCACAGAGACCAGTGTTTCACAGACAGGCTCACATGGGCGGGGCAGGTTAGTCTGACTATTGTATCCGGGGCCGTCCTTTGGGGCCAGGCACACACTGAGATACAGTGCAGTAGGTTGACAGCGAAGATTTGCTGAGGTGTTCAGGTAAAGGGTAGCATAAAATACATCAACATCCCTCTGAGTTCATGATAAGTTTACTTGCAGCCAACTATAAAACAGTGGGTGCTGGAACGAATGAATTTCAAGAAGTCTTGTTCATCAAATGTGTTTTTCCCCAAAAGATATTTAGAGTGCAACATGAAAAGAGTTAATATCGATGGATTGAAGTCCTATTACTACTCTTTACTGATATTAATGCTCTAAATTGTGGATGTACAGTTCTAATAATTTGGTGGCTTTGAGGGTGTAAACAGACACTATTAAAACTATGCCAAATTAACTTTTAGCACTTCTTATTCGCAGTGTACCGATAGACATACAGATAACTATCACTGCATAGTTTTCTTCAAATATTTCTGAGTGGATTTATGGATGTTTGAGATAATGACATCCACGAGAAATGTCACATTGAGTCTAAAAATTTGTGTATGGTGTCTGTGTGGTCAGATTTGAATGAGTTAAATTTTGGTGCAAATGGCAGCAGTCGTCAGCTAAGGTGTGCCAAAATCGGCAGCCAAACTGACCTCCTGTTGTTTTTTTAGAACACCAGCATGCTAAAATACTTCATTCATGTAAAGGGATGACAATGCAAAGATATATCAGATACGGTCAGATACAGTTTCCTATGCACATCCATTGTCAGTATAAAAGTGAATCCAAACATGTAAATCCAACATGATGTAACATCTGCATCACATCACATCACAACGCACCTGCAATGCATCTGTTACAGAACAATGCTCTGAATGCATGGGCTACTGCAGCTGAAAAGCTGATGGTTGGCTTACTTGAAGCCACTGAGCTTCTGGACTGCTTGGTTTGTCGAATTACATTACAAATAGTCTAACTACCACGTGCTTTTCTCCACCTCAGTTACAATTTGATGAAGGCCATGGGGCTTCCGTTGCCCTCTGAGTCATCTGTCTGACTGCTCTCACAAAGAAAATGTGGAGCATTTTTTTCCACAGGGGATACAGTGGTGTGTGTCCGCACCATGTTGGTGTGTTTCTCTGAGCATTCTCTGTCTGCCACAGACAATGACCTTTGGCATGATCTGTACAACACAGCTCCAAAGCTCAAAGTACAGCTGCTGAAAATCCACTCTGTCTCTGCTGTGACATCCGCAACCACCTCAATGAATCATGCAGTTCACAAATATGCTGGAAAACTCTCCACACCCCACAGAACAACTGTAACCACTTTGCAAAGCCCCGGCTGCCCCTGGTGCTTGAATAGGGCAGGATGTGTGACACCGAGTGGGAATGTCAGTTGCAGAGCGCGTGTTTGCTGAGCTGTCCCAAACTCTACTGTTCAGCCTGAAATATTTACCGCTGAGGCTTAGATTGCAGAGATGTGAGGAGAGGAAAGTGCATCAAGTTGGGGGGATTGGATAGTGAGTCAAATCTCAGAGACACAAAGGTTTCTCCTTGCTGACAGGACAGGCAATCGCTGAGATAAATCACAAGACGAATTCCAGAGAAACACGAACAAAGATATGATCAAGACTTGAGGGAACTGCAAGGTCCTGTCCAGAAATACCTCCGGGCTTATCATTCACTATTATTTTACACCAACAGGATAAAGGTACTTGGTGTGGAGATGTTGTGTCCCCTCATATTTGTCCATCAATCTTGTATTTGAAAAATCACCTGGGAAAATTTTTAACTCCTTCAAGTGTTGAGTGTCATTTTTTTTTTTAATCACAGAGAGCTCGTTCATGTTTCTTACCTCCACAAACAGGAAGCAGGGGACGATGGAGCTGCTGCTCTTCACACCCGGCTTCTCCTCCACTGCCATCCCTCTCTGTGTTTCTCTGAACGTCCCTCTGTCCAGCTCTCTGTCTCCTGAAGGAAAGAGAGTTAGTCAGGTTAGTCCACACTGGCCAACCTGATGTGAAGTGCAAAGTGTGAGATTAAGTGGAATCCAATCAGGACAAATGAGCTTTGGATAGATTTGGGGCATTCCTTACTGTCTTATCTTTCTTTCGCACGATCACACAACACACAACCGCTTTTTTAAAATTGTTTATTTATAAGCTACAACACCATGAATATTTAATACATGCATAAAACTTGAGCTTATCACTGTGGGCCATTTGCTTTCAACAGTTAATTATTGCAGTCACTGAAATTGCTTTACTTTGAAGTTGGCATCCATAAGTGCTGCTTTACTGCCACCTGCTGGACTGTCCCTCGCCCCATCAAGCGAGTAATTTTTAAATAAAAACTCAAACAGCAACTATGGGGTATTAAATAACACTGTAATATCATTGTAGTAGCTCGACTACCTCCGTCACTACAAGCTGACTGGCTCAGTCGCTAACTGAACAATACATACACAGTTTAGACCATTAGCATTTATACAGTGTACCATTAGCCATGTTTCGTATTTTAAATGATGATTCTCTTTGAGGTTTATTGGGGTTGGAAAATAGTTGGTTTTATTTCTACATCTTCTGTTTATTACACCCATGTGTAACATAGCCTATAATACCTTCTGACAAAACTATGCTGTAGCCTAGTTTATTCACTCCAAAACAGTAGATGGAAATGCACCTAATTATCGTATCCTTTTCTCTTTTTTGCGTCATTTCAAAACAGTTGCTTAAAATTTGCTTGACAAGTCCACGGAAACATGGCTACTGACTCCTGATTAACTGCATGCCATTTCTGTTTGGTGAAGCAGTTTATACTCCAGAACATTAAATTGGATCATGCAACACAAAAATATGATAGCTTCCTTTTGATAGCTGGAGTTTGTTACCTTTTTTTAAGATAGGTTTTTGGCCCTTTTTTATAGCCTTTACTGATAGGACAGTGAACAGCGAGGAAATGAGGGAGAGAGAGATGGGGGCTACATGGAGCAAAGGTCCACAGGCCAGATTTGATCCTGGGCCACTGCAGTAGGGACTAACCCTTTTTCATTTGCTGTGCACTCTACCAACTGAGCTACCTGCGTCAGAAAACCAAAAAGGTATTTCACTTAATGTCAAAAAATACTTTTAAGCTGCAACATACCTCATTTGACAAGAGACAAATATAACTCAGTGTTTTTTCCACTTACATTGAAAGTAAAATTTGAAGACAAGAGAAAATAAACACATAAAACACATGGACAAAGACGCACAAAGGACAAGGGTTTCAACATTGTATAAAAGGGAAGAACTGCAAGCAATATGTACAGTGTGATCCCAGAGAGTAGGAGTTAGCCAGATTTAGTGTTGGTCTTCAGGTTTTTATCCATCACACTGCTGAACACAAACTTCTTTTTTCAGAGGCTTCACATGGACCCTGAATCATCTGTTATCAAGTTGGACACAGTTAAACAAACATACAATATATAGACAGAGAGGACAGGTAGAAAAAAAAAATTTGTTTCTGAGAAGTTGTCAGGTTGACCTCTATTCTGCTGGTGAGTTGTGTGTTATGTGCCAGAGAGCTTTCTTCCTCCTAATTCCTTGTACGCTGGTGGAAAGTATAGGCCTGAGGGATGAATAAGGCATGAAGCCAAGCTCTTAGCAGCCCTCAGAACAACACGATGTGCTAACCAAGACTGCTTTTAGAGAAGGTTGGTTGGGCTTTGTGCGTGTGCACAATGTGTGTGTGTGTGTGTGTGAGACCTGTCAAAAAAAAGTAGCTGTCAGGATGAACAAGCAGAAGCCCAAGGTAATGGAAACCAACAGTGAGAGTAAGAGAAATAGAGACAGAGGGAGGAATCATTCCTGTTTCTTCTCCGTAGAGGCTAATGGGAAGTGTTACTTGTGTTTCATTCCCTCAGCGGGAGGCAGTACAAAGAGGCTCCCACAGTTTGGGCCACCGGCTGAGAAAGTACACGCATGGGCTGTGAGTTGGTGGTGGCAGATCTCCTGAAGACCAAACTATGTTTTGGGAGAAACCACTCGGGTGGCCAGAAATGAGGCGGTGAAGAGTTTGATGATTAATAAAGATAATGATAAGTAGGACACCAAGCAAGGGATGCTCTCACCAAAATAAGGGGAATTATAAAGCTTGTTACATTCCCAATTGGTGTATGTAGACTTCTGAGCTGTCCCACGCACATTTAGTGTAGGTGAATATTTCTCTGAAGCGTCCTCTGAGTGCTGATTTCGGTGACAAGTTTTCAGCTTAATTAGTATGAGAAGATCTGGCCACTGCTCCATGTGCAGACTTGGAAAATGAGCTTGAGGCTTACACAGATCTTCTTAATGTTACTGTCCCCCTTTGGTTTTGTTACTCAGCAAAGCTCTGTCAGTGATGCAGTACATAATCAAAAATATTTTATAATAACAATGTAGCCAATGACAATGTGAAAACGATGCTGTCAATGTCAAAGGGGTCTCTCATAGTGATGAACCTACAGAGAATTATCACCTGAAGCCCCTCGGCTTTACAGAGTTTCAACACATTGTTTCCCTCTCCGGCCCACAACTTTACTGTTTTGGTTCTCTGTCACTGCTGTTAATAGAAAAAGAGTGAATATTGGACTGTAGGTGATATGTCAATGTCATGTTCAAGACTTGTTTCAGCTCCAAGTAGTCCAAAAAAAAAAAATCAGTTATTGCCAGTAGAGCCACTCCATGCATCACTCAAGTAGTCACATCCACATAGCTGAAGCTAGAGGGGTTCACACACCCTCCACCTCTGAACAAAACCCAGGTGAGTCCTTACTAGTGGCTAATGTTAGGAAGTTGCTAGGTAAAAACAAATCAGACAATTTTGGATAGAGGCTAAATGTCCTAACCACATCCCCAGCCCCTACGCTAAGCTAACATGTCCCAGTACAGTCTTTCCACTAAACACAAAGAGAGAAACAGACTTCAGGTGATACTGACTACTGAAAAAAGTAATCACCTTTACATAGCTTAAATTTTACATTAATAAGTACCATGTTACTGCCAAACGCTGGTTAAAATGCACTGATTTGTGTTCATGTGTGTGTATTTGTGGAAGGAGGAGGCAGTCCAGCTGGTTTTGATCTGATTAGAGGGGGCCAAGTGAAAACGGGCCTAATCTGATAGTCCATCTATCAATCAGAGAAAATCAAACCAATCTGTCACAGATGGGTGGATAGACGGGCATGTGTTGTATGAGGGGGGAAACAAAGACAAATAGATTAGAGCCAATGAGACAGTTGAGACACACACCCACAGCAAACCAATCAGATTAAAAACATGAGGGAACTGAAAGCAAAATGGTGGAGATGGGGAGCAAAGCAAGCTGCAGAGGGGAAAGTTGAGTTAGCAATGTCACACACACACACACACAAACACACACACAAACAGCAGGGTATTTGAATCCCCTGCTTCTCTGACGATTCCAGTGAAGGGGTAGAGACCCAGGCAGCCATATGTCCTCTCTCGTGCCTCTGCAGTCCACCACCCTGCCCCAGGACATACAGTACACAGGCCTGTTCATGTGCACAGACACAGACACACAGACACACACACACACACACACACACAAAGGCTAATTGGGCACAACAATCTGGATCATGCTTGTTTTTAGTTATTTCTGCCTTGCCAAACATTGCTCTTGAAGAGTACAATATCACCTCACCGTATACTTTTATGCATAAATCCAGATTTGTGCAGCAGCAACAGAAGAGAAGGTGCAGCAGCAATGCAGCGTTAAAATGCCAACTGTCAGTCAGCCATTCTTGTATTTCTGTGTGCTACATCCAGAGAGATAATTCTGCCATAACCTAAATATCCAAGACTTTGACTGCAGGAAATTTTCCAGTGTGGAGCGGCGATGGAAATAGGCTCTCTTTCTTTGACCATTTACCTGCAGCCCAGTGCTGTCACTGTTGATCTGAGCAAAGGCTCGCATCCATCAGCTCTCATGTTGCTTTGGATTTTTTGTTGTGTGTGTGTGCTGTGTGGTCATTCTTGCCCTGTCATTGTCACACCAATTTCTTTTAACCCAGACCCCATGCATCATTAGACTCACACATATATTCTAAATGCAGTACAAGAAACCATACTTCTTGTGCAAACAGGGAGATAAACACACAGGATACAACCACAAACAATGCACTTGTCCTGACACCTAAGTTGAGTCACAAACAAACAACAAACATCTCACTCCTCTGACTGTATGGCAATCCCTGCCATTAATCGAGCAAAGTCAAGAAGGATAGTAAAACCATGAAAGGATTTACCCTGTGCTGGGTAATTAGGGCTTGTGTTTGGGGAATACCAGTGCAAAACAAAGAATACCACAGAGAGACACTCCCCCCACCACAACACACACACCCACAGGCACACTCAAAGACCCGGGGAAGAAACACGTAACCACAGATCTACTTAATGTGCAGAAAATGCAAAACAGTGACTTCCACAAACAGCCTGTTCTGCATTGGCCCCCCAGGCAGACCCGGCTGCTCACATCACCTCGGCATTCCTTAGCCCCTTACCTCGGACACCCTTGACGGTTGCCGTGGCACCGGATTCCTATGCGGTGGCCATGTCAGATCAGATGATGGTAAAGTGGTGTGAAAATCTCCTTCCACCCAGCTGTCTGTCTCTCCTCTCTTTCTCCCCTTCGTCTTCCCTTCCCTCTGCTCTCCCCGGCTCCCTCCTGGTCCACAGCGAAACGTGAGAGACGGCGGCGGCAGCGGCAGCGTCCGTGTCTCCAAATCTTCCACACATACACGCACACACTTTTAATTAGCTTGGTTCCAGCAACCAGCGATGACTAATAAAATAAGTGGCTGAAATTACCTCCTGTGCAGTGTACGGTCCAATGAGGAGACACTGAGGAGAAGGAGGGAGTGCAAGAACATGTGTGTGAGGGAGTTAGTGTGTATCCGTGTGTGTGTGTGTGAGAGAGAGAGAGAGAGAGAGAGAGAGAGAGAGAGTGAGAGGGAGGAAGGGAGGGCATGCATTATGTGTGTCAGCTCATTTGTATTCAAAGCTTGTTTTCCCTCTCCATCCCTCCCCTTCTCTCTCCCTCTGTCCATCCATTCCTCCCTCCTCTCTCCTCCTTCCCCTCCCTTCCTTTCCTCTTCTTTGTGAATGGATGTAGAGGACATGAACCTGACCCAAACATTGAAGGAAAAAGGAGGGAGGCTGTGTGTGTGAGTGTGTAAGGATGCTCGGCTGCCTGCTTCCAGCTCAACACACTCTGGATGTGGGTTAATGATATATGGCTATTGATCGAGCACTCCTGGAGCACATCGCAGGTCAGAGCTGGTAATAGAGAAAGAGCGGTTAGCTGGTTACTGGTGCACGTGTGTGTATGTCAGTGTTAAAGGTGAATGAAAGTTTAAAGTTATGCAGGAAAAAGAGAGCTGAAAACATCTCAGGCTGTGTGGCTGTGGATCAGGGGGGTAGAGCCACTTAGGGGTCAGTGGTTCGATCCCCTGCTCCCCCAGTCTACATGTACCCTTGGGCAAGATACTGAACACCACATTGACTGGGGTGAACGTGATGAAGTGTAAAAGTGCTTTGAGTGGTCAGAAAGACTGGAAACGGGCTGCAGACCATTTACATCTCTGGTCATGATGAGATTTAAAGGAGCCAGAATGTTATTAAAACAATACATCACTGTCTGCTGTAAAACTGCTTTTTAAAACTATGCCATTTCTGACGCACTACTTCTCTGTAGAAGGTCGAGGCAATCCAGTACTGACAGCTGCAGAGATGAGACTAAGGCCTACAGCAGCAATGACAAAAAAAAAAAAAAAAAAAAAAAGCAGGAGGTTGCAGTGAATTTATACTGTAGGAATGCTTTTAAGTCAAAATAGCGGCATGGCTCTAAGGGATGGCAGTGTCAGTCAGTGGTCGACCGATATGGGCTTTTCAATTGCCAATGCCGATATTTAGGCACGGTGGCCAACGGCCGATATATAATGTGATATAAAAACAAAGAAGGGTGATGTATAATTCCATTACGGCATGCAGAGTACTAACCTAATATACATGGTTATCTTAATTTGTATTAATTAACAAATTAGAAAATGATTAGGTTCTGTTGTAGATTTCAGAACGTGAGGAGAGCGGAGTAAAGTTTGTGGTTTTAAATCAGATTTACTGCCCTTTAAGATAATTGGCCGATCGGTGTATCATTTGTGTCGGTTGGTTGATCCACCACTAATGTCCAGTTTCAAATCTTTATGTCAGGTTTTCCAGGCAGAGAAGACCCAAACGCAGATCTAAGTAAAATACAGTTTATCCAAAGAGAATAAGCAGGGGAAGTCAGAGGTTGGAGGAAGAGGCTCCCTTCCAGATGCAGGGTAGGTGGAAATCCGAGGTTGCTGCTGGCGGACTGGGAGCGGGGCAACGTCCAGGCTGCGGGCAGAACAGAGAGCTTCCTGGCTGGCGGTTGCAGGATGAGGATGAGTCTCAGGTGTGAGCAGAACCCGCAGCAGACACGCCCCCAGCTCCCAGACTGGAGAGAGAAAGCCAAGCAGAGACAGACAAACAAAAACACAACAAGCTCACACCACGCACTCCAGACAACATTCACAACACTCACACCAAGCTCACAGCCGGGGCCTCGTGACACTTTACCACTTTTGAGTGGTTTGGCACAAAATTTTGTGCAGACATTCATTGTTCCCAGGAGGAATCCTAATAACTTTGCTGATCCCATGACCTTTCCTCTTGTGCTACCATGTGGTTGACTGTTTTGGTTTTGAGTGCTAAGTCTCAACAACTACAACCACATATCAGCTGAACATCTACATGTAAGCATGCTGACATTAGCGTTAAGCTCAAAGCGCTGCTGTGCCCAGGTAAGGCCTAGCTGAGTCGCTAACGTGGCTGCAGACTCTTGGTGTTTTTTAAAAACAGGGACGTATAGAAACACGAAAGGAATACTTTGACATATTGGGAAACAAGCTTAATCACTGACCTTGGCCAAGAAATAGTTACAGCACATAATTATCTGTAAATCCACAACAAAGTTTTGCTTTGGAATAAACAAATTAGATGTAACTTGTTAAATTGTGAGCTTAAGTGGTGCTGGTAGGAAAATTTTCCTTCTGTCTTTCTTTCTTTCTGTCTTTCTTTCTGTCTTTTTTTTTAAACCTGTCCTACACAGCATGGTATAGAGTATGAGGAGCTGGATACCATGTTGTGCCAGACAGATTTTACTTAAGCAAGAAAGTATTAATATACTCCTTTGAATGTTTTATTATTTATTTAAATATGTATTGATTTGTCACCGGGCCGGACAGGGGGGTAGAATCGGGGATGGGGGTACACAAACACCGCACAGACACTACAGAGAAAGGACAACACCTGCAAGAGAACAGGAATGGGGGGTGGGGACAACCAGAAATAACAGAGGAAAATGGTAGGCAAATTTTGGATAAAGTCAGGACCTTTGGACAGACGCAGTCTAGGTTTCTCCCTGTTTCCAGTGTTTATGCTAAGCTAAGCTAGCCATATTTAGTGTAAAAAATGTTTCTCATTTAAAATACAAAGTTAGATCTTATCACCTTTTCCAAGAACAAGTTATTTGATCTACCCCATCAGCAATACACTCTTCTATAATGCACATATTAACAGGAGGTCAGGTGGTCTCCTGCAGCTCAGAGACATCCAGACGTGCTAAATGAATCAAGAGGTTAACCTCAGGCTTTTCTGTTAGCCAGGCTGCTGGTGGCTTCTGCTTTGCCCACTCTTCATTAATATACCATGACTTCAGAGACATTAGTAGCCACTAGCCTTTTTATGTGTACACACCTTCTGATCTATATTTTATGAATGATAATACATCAAATAAGAGGCAACAAACATTAGTAACGGCTAGTTACTTATTTTCTTGTAATGGTGAAATGGTTGATGTAGTAAGCGGTCTCGAGAAGGAAAAACACCAAAACAAGACATGGACAAATCCGCGTGGCTGAAATGTAAAAATTACCTAAAAGCCGGACTAATTCGTGACCCTTTGTCTTCACGGAGTTGGGGAGGAATCAAATCAAAGCTTTAAAGAATTTTTGGGTCCCTGTCCCTGAATAATGTGCCAGTGAAATTCATCGCCATTCTCTATCATTCCTCCAAATCACCACCTCACTAGGTCCCACTTCCCCTCCTCCAATGCTGACTGTGCTGTCCCGCATCGTATGGGTCTCAGTGGGATTGTCATGGTGATAGAAGAGATATGGCCTGAGCATCGTGGAAATGAGAAATCTGCCTGTTATGGGGCCATTATGGTTTACAACACATCGGATGCCTGTCCCTTGGGTCTGCTTTCCTCCCGGCCATATACCCTTCTCCATCTCCCTGTCCATCCCCCTCCATAGCTGCTAGCACCATCGAGTATACAATGGAAACCTTCCAAACTCTGTCCTTAACTGATGGAGGGGCATAGAAGGACATAGTAGGGCAAAAGAAGGAGGTTGTATCTAAAGAAAATCTTGCTGAGCTGTGTGTGATGTGTGAATTTGTTGTTACCAGGGAAACTTTGCCTTTGCATACAGAAGCATGCACTGAAAACCCATTTAGCCAATCAAACGGAAGTTATGTGTACTGTATGCAATAACACGTTTATTTATTTATGCACATTGCACAGCCATAATCCAGTAATGCTTGTAAACTGTGCACTGCATGCATGCATGCATACAAGCACCCACAGGACACTTTCTACTGTAAGATGCTTTCCTTTACGTTTACTGCACACACTGCAGGTGCTGTATTTAAATTATTAACATGATCAATTCAGTGTGGGTTAAACATCAGGCGGGCATTCATGCAAGAAGTTTGGCCAGTGTCTCTGAAGGTGAGACCCCAAACAAGCTAATCAGAATAAACTGGATGTTCTTTAACAATACTAACTGTTGTGATGTTTTCATACAATTGAACTAATGTTTAGGCCAGTTTGGACACATTTACATTTGCACTACTATCACTTATTATTAGCAGAAGCTAGGCATTTCAACCATGTATTTATTACTATAGCTCACTAACTATTTGATATATTTAGGTATATTTAAACAATTTATCTGTTACGGACTAAGCTGAAAGTAATGGATGGAGGGTTGGATATATAGCTAAATGAATGGATAAATAGCTAAAGTATTCAAATTTTTCATTACTTCTAGCTAACTGTTTAGATCGTAACACATGGTATTTATGTGTTACAGCTTTTTCTAATCAAAAAGAAAAAGAATGGGGAATCACAGCAGTAACGAATAGTTCAACATTTTCTCACTTTCGTGCAGATGGTTAGATGAGTCTGTACAGTAAATATGAAGCTACCGCCATCTCACTGATTGACGCGTTGTATCGTTTCATCTGTACAAAAAACAAAAATACACGCAACAGTTAATACATGAACGGTCCAGACTGCAGGAGACAAAAAGGAGCACGTAAGCACACAACCTTAATATCCAATTTCAAATACACACATTACCCCCTATTACCAATTCCTGCACAACTCTTGAAACACAATCCCGCCCCCCAAGGTACACATAAACACACTTGCTCCTGTATCATTATGCCAAGAGCTCCAGCTGTGGTCTACAGGGGCAATTCATTAATCAGCTTGACAACAAAGGACAACATTCCTACACTTTCGCTTCTCCTTTGTCTGTGCCTCCTACTTGATCCAGGGCTAATTCTGCCAGTTACACAACAAAGCTCTTATTTTTGATTTGTCTCAAACTAGATCATCCCTACCGCATCATGTCTATCTGCATTAATAGTTATTCTTGTGTATACAGCATAGGGCTGGGCGATAAAACGACAACAGAAGTTATTGCGATATAATTTTCCTCAACATAAATATAACAAATGTTTAATAGATTTTCAATTTAATTTATTTGAATCACAATGGAATCAGCCCTTAATTTTTCTAGTAAGATATTTATTTTGTTGAGGAAAAAGGACTGAAAAAATATTTTTATGTTGAAAAAAGATCAACTGTTTGGCAAGTATTTGTCATGTTCTGATCATAAAGACTAGTTTAAAACCACAATTAACTGTCCGGTTTCTTCACCTTTCACTCAGGTGCAAAAATCAGCCTTTAAACTTTAAAGAAATACTGATTTGACATTTATCGTGATAATTATTGATATCGCCTGACATAAGATTTTGCTATCTGACTTTTTTAGCAGCTCACATAAAATACCTTGAGTGGCTCCGTCAAAAGTCATTTAATTCAAGCCTACTTCTCTTCAGGATTTACTTTCATGACATAGTCTCTTGTCGCAGGTCTATCGTGGAGCTGCGCTGCCTCATGTTAGCCAGAAGGAATTTCTTGCTGTATCTGGAAATGCCATTACCGACAGACCATGAACACAACACCATGAGGGCAAGGTTCTCCAAATACCAAAGGGGGGCTACAGCAGGTGTTCCCCTCTTTCACGGTGATTGGAAAATAAATTGCATCTCATGTGATGTGATTTTCTGAGCTGCAGTTGGCTATTATCACCCCCCACCCGTTTACACAGGATCCAGTGGAGTGGTCCCTTGGTCATGTAGGCTTGCAATACACCCCTCAGGCACAGAGGGAAATGATGCATGTTATTGTGAACACACCAGATGGGGTCCTGAAGCAGAGAACAAGGAGGTACAGCAGCAATTTTTTCATAATGAGATGTAAATTGAGGCGACTCCAGGCTGGGAGTGTGACAGGGAGGCTCATTTCAATGGGTGACACTGCAAAGTCATGTAAGTGACAGGTAGCAAACCTGCATGAAAATAAAGCACATTTGTCAAATTAGGCTGAAGGCTCAGCCCTTCTTAGACTGGGACCTATTATTAGAAAACCACCAGCCAACATTAAAGTGTCTAAAATCAATATTTTTACAATAACAATAGATCAAATTATGTGTAATGTGAAAGAGGTCACTCTTATTGATGACCTACAAATTATCACGTTACTCTGTAGTTCTACTCAGCTCTACAGTGTTTTAAGCGTCTCTATAAGATGACTTTAAAGCTCATTATTTTGGTTTTTCAGCCATTTTACAGTCTCAATACTCTTGTGCTAAATAATACGCGTGGTCCTCTATTTGGCCAAATTCACTTCTCTTCTTCTTCTTTGTAAATATTAAACCTAGTGACAAAACATGCTCTGTAGAGCAGTTTATCCATTTGGGCTACTGTAGAAACATGGTGGTGCAATATGGCGACGACCATGTAAGAGGAACCTTTTGGTTCCTTGAAAAGAGATCTGGGGACTAAAAAGTCCTTCAGCCCATTGTTGTGACGTAGGCTGTAGGCCTATACGCCGTACAAGGCATTGGACTGGCATCATTATTTAGTAACCACTACCCATGAGAAAAATATAGAAATGAACATCTGATTTGATTACAATGTAATGAAAGTCTATGCTTGACCATTAAAGCAGCTTTTTTGTGTAGGAGCATAATAAAGAGACACACAATAAAGTTTGTTACAAATTTAATAACAAACTGGATAAGGCCATAAAGTTCTTAAAATAACTCCAGCACAGAGAAAGAAACACAAACATAAAATCACAACAGTTTGGAAAGTTATTAAAACATTTCCAGCCGACAAGAGCTGCAGATCAGCTGCAGGACTCATGTCTGTGTCGCCTGAGCGCAGAGGAAACGGGATTTTAACGAGCTTTATTACCTGCTGTAATCAGCTGGTCTGCTTGTTTTGGAGAGGAAGAGACCGACTTCGGCTCTGTGTAAAAACTTCCTTACTGATGAAAACTTAAAACAACAACTTCAGACCCAGTATTTAGCGTAACTCCATCAGCTGTTAGCTGTAAACACTCCGCTGGTTTATAAATCTGATTAATCAATTTGTAATACCAATTCACTTTCTGTCAATCTACTAATTGATTAATTGACTTTCAACTGAACTTGCATCTACTGTTGGGTGGTTTAATTTACAACAAGACTTCACATTTTATAAGCTCTCTATGTTTTGTGTTTAAGTAACTAGTGACTAAAGATGTCAGATAATTGTAGTGTAGTGCAAAGTTCAATGTTTCCCCAAATTTAGAGGAGAAATTAGCATGAATACTTAATAAAGTACAAGAATCTGAAATGTACTTAATTCACACTGAGGTAGTTACTATGTGTAAAGGATGTGAGTAGGGTACTTCACTACTGCAAAGCTAAAGAGAGAGTGAATATGAAACATGCATGCAAACATTACATTCATCAGGTGGCAAGAAACACGATTTAAAATGAATGTGTAAATAGGTAAATAGGCAACTGTTTGCAAACAAGTACGTCATATAACTTACAGGTAACGTTAGCTTGTTCGCTCTGCCTTCAAGTGGTCAAAAACAAACATTATTGAAGGATTTTTTTAATGTGACAGCTTCTGATAAAGCGGTATGGCTGCCTAAAGCCAACAAAATGATGCTTTTGGTGCTGTGCAGCGGTTGTCTTTAATTTGACTGACAGGATCTTAGCGGTGAGCAATCCTATCATGTAGCCTAAAAAAGGAAGTAGAGTGCACAAGCTGATGTCTATGGTGCAGCATTCACTTGCTATTATCCTTTATTTAAGTTGTCGAGCAGGTCCCATTTCAAAATGTTTCTCATGTTATTGTAAGGGATTGGGTGACATGTTAGAGTTTAACTGTGGCGTTAAGAGTGTTATTAAGAGAGTGAGGAGTTCCGCCAAGACTAAAAAAAGACTGTTTATTGGAGTTACTGAGATTTCCAGGGTGTCAGTGAACATGTTTTGAGCTTAGAAGCTGTGACGCCTGTCAGTCATTTTTAGCTACCTATGTTAGTTATTTGTATGTAATAGCGTAGCTGGGATTGGCAGCGGGTTGGGGAGGGATGTATCTTTCTGCCAATTTGAGGAGCTGGAATTTGTAGTCCAGAGAGCAAACATTAAAGATAACAGCTTTGTTGTTTTAGAGCTAGCTACATCTCCAACCAGCTAACATGTCATTGCCTTCTTACTGTGGGACACATTGATAATGACAGAAGTCTGCAGGGGCACGCTCGGGTCTGCTTCAGTTACACACACATACCAGACTCACAAGTCACTCCTATTCAATTCAGTTCAATTTTATTTATATAGCGCACCAACAGTTATCTCTGAGCACTTTTCATAAAAGAGCAGTTCTAGACCATACTCTGTGATGATATTTACAAAAACCCAACAGTTCCCACCAAGAGCAAGCACTAGGTGACAGAGGCAAGGAAAAACTTCCTTTTAAGAGGCAGAAGGACTCACCTGAGCCAGCCCTAACTATAAGCTTTATCAAAGAGGAAAGTCTTAAGCCTACTCTTAAATGTGGAGATGGTGTCTGCCTCCTGAACCCAAACTGGAACCTGGTTCCACAGGAGAGGCTCTGGCTTCTAGTCTACTTTTGGAGACTCTAGGAACCACAAGTAACCCTGCATTCTGGGAGCGCAGTGCTCTGGTGGGGTAGTAAGGTACTATGAGCTCTTTAAGATAAGATGGTGCCTGACCATTAAGAGCTTTGTAGGTGAGAAGAATGATTTTAAATTCTATTCTGGATTTTGCTGGAAACCAATGCAGAGAAGCTAAAACAGGAGAAATATGATCTCTTTTCCTGGTTCCTGTCAGAACACGTGCTGCAGCATTCTGGATCAGCTGAAGAGTCTTAATTGACTTTTTCGAGCAGCCTGATAATAAAGAATTGCATACTCCTACCTCTCAGTATGTGAACTTGTGGTCAGATCGGGCTCCCATAACTCCCTGTAGACGGCCTCCGAGTCCCACAGGAAACAGGAACACGTAAGACAACTACGTGCATGGAGTGCATACTCGCAACACAGTTCATTTGGTAAAATTTAATATTTAATATTCAGTTGGTGTGAACTCCACCGCCTGGATGTTGTGAAAGGTAACAAATTCCCGCAAAACAATCAGTATTTTGTGAACTTTCTTACAATCTGTCCTTACAAAATAAATCTCCTCTACTCTCACAAACAAGCACGCAAAACTCTCTACCTCGCTATTCACACCTCTGGACTATTTATTCTAAGTAATCTGTACCTGAGGTAAATGAATAGAGGAAGCAGCTATGTTTGCACTAGTCCAAATTTTGGGGCTAGAGATGGGAAGCAAGAATGTCATGTCCCATGGATATTTCTGGATTTTCTTCATATTCATATTCAACACTAGTAGTGCAAATCAAACTACAGTGTGCATCCAAAATAGCTGTTTTATATGCAGCTTAGACCACACAGTAAACAACAAGTCGGATGACACAATTTATCTCCACCAGTGGACACCCTACAACCAGCAAATACCTCAGTCCATGGCAGCAGACAGAGTTAATATGACCCAGCAGTTAAAGAGACAAATAGCTGTTTGTCTCTCAGGGCACAAGAAGCCCATTTGTTCAGGTTGCTTTTATTAAAGGTGGTGGCTGCAGTCCAGGCACGCCACCACAACCTATAAGCATAACTACCATCATCCTCATCTCTGCCACAATTTTGGCCCCAGCTCTCTCGAACATGAGACATGTGCTGTTCCCAGCCGCCACTGTCTGTTGTCCAACTGCTTTCTCCTCTGATGTCTGCGGTAATCGTCCATCTGATGTGTCAGTTAGCGGTGGTCTCGGGTGAAAATAGAGAATAAACTGGGATTAGGAAAAGAGATGTGTTTGAGACACAGGAACTGTTTTTTAAATGGATGTTTCAGTCACACTTTTCATCTTTAAAATGAACTGCTGTGCATAATATGAATAATATTATGCTGATTTCCACCAGGTTATCGGATACCTACAAGTTAGGGGAGTGCCATACCATGTCATGGCTCAGAGAATCAGAGAACTACATCAGTACAACGAGAGCAAAACTAGCTTACTAAAGACTAATTTCACTTTGTTGTTGTCAGTGCAGACACCTCACCAGCTACGAATGACAGTGTCATTGTCTAATCATGAATTGCACAAAGATGAGTTCCTACAAGATAATGCAATGCAAGGCAAATATCTATCTTCTTAAAAAGCTGTAGGCTAGACAAGGTAAGCGTGCTTGCTGATGCATTTGGCCGTATGTGTTTATACGTGTCTGCAAGTTGGAGCTGTCTGCAAGCATCTGAGAGAGAGGCAGACTGAAATCTGCAGCACGCTGAGGGTCTGACAGTGTTACAAGCATCCAGATTGGCGCCCGAGGCTGCTGAGACTCACTATAAGACACCCACATGCTGAAGCAGAGCGCCTCATTAGGTAGGACATGCAGCGGTGGGGGCGGAGGATGAAGAGGGGATGGGTGGGAGAAGGAGAGAGATGAAGAGAATAGTTCTTCACGCTCCATCTGGACAGAATCTTTAAAAATGCTCCTTCGGTGTCGGGACTTTACGAAGGCAGTTCAAAGTGTTGATGACACGGAGGAGCGGTGGAGGGTTGTAGGTCACCATGACAGCCTGTGAACATCTTTCTGAAAATGAAGCAGGAGCTGAACTGTCAGACTTGAACTGCCCACAGCTCTTTAATGTATAATGACTAGCTGCCCCCAACTAAACACTGTGCTACATTACAGGGGAATACAAAACCTTAATAATATATATTTTACATGTGTAAGCACACATTGAGTCACCTGTTAACGACAAGAGGTAGTGATTCTGAAACCAGCAAGGAGACTGAACATTTTGTTAATTTATTTCAACACAATAAAACATCACACAATTCTTGTTGTTCAAAAGATGGGAATAAATAATAGAGGTGTGATGATACATTTAGCTCACGAGACTAGGCGATACAGATTTTAACACTATTTTTAAGAAATCTTTAATGCCAAATTATATGAAGATTTTGAGCATTAAACAGTATTCCCTGCATTCTGGTAATTTTTTCTACACGAATCCATGGTTGTAATGTTTTTATTTGTGTGAAGGGATACACAAAATTCAGGCAGGTGACAATTGAAAATATAATAATATAATAGATTATAATGCCGTGAGCTTCTCAGGCATTCTGTGTTGCTTTCAGATATGTTTTCTCCTGAGGATCCTGTTTTCATTTAATATCATCCCTGCTGAGTTGACAAACATGTAGGCATGATTTAGTTTTCCCTCCTCCTGGACTTTAATAGCTCCTGTGTTTTAGCAGCTTTTCGGCTCATGTTCAAAACGTTCTGCACTTTCAGAATCTCTCCCACATATCTGTGTTCTCTGACATGTCTAGAAAAAAGTCATAATATTACTAGACTAATGTCATCATTTAATTTGAATTTATAATATTTTTTAAAAGTCTAACTGGCCTATACACTGCCGTTCATTCCTTCATTGCTCTGCTGGTAGGATCCCCTTCAGACTGTTTCACCGACACGGGAGCATTTGGGACTGTGTTTTAGGCTGCTGAGCTATTCACATATGTTCAGTGTTTTATGGACTAGTTGATGGTGAATGGAACTTTGCTTCGCTGTAGCCCAACACTGCTCAACTGAACATGCCACATAGATGTTTAAGCTAACACGTCACTACCAGTAAACAGTATAAACAAAGGAAAATATGATATTTAAGAGAAGACGACAGTCACATAAACTTTTCGGTTTTTTTAAATCATTTAATGACTATTAAAAAATTAAAAATTATGACCCATCCCTATATGTCATTGACTCAGAATCTTTAACCTGAACTGAACAAAGTTATTTGAATCAGCAGAGTGATTCAGAATATCCACTTCTAAGCTTAGGCACAACAATGCTGTTGTTCGACACATGATTGACATTTCACTTATAACAACAAATGTCAACCTCATGGTGGCGCCGAAGAAAAGTCCCAGAATACGTAGGACTCACCCTCTGGCCACAATGAATGTCTGTACAAAATTTCATGGCAATGCATTTAGTAGATATTTCAGGATCAAAGTGGTGGACCAATAGACAGACTAACGTTGCCATCTATAGAGTCATGTGGCTAACATGTTAATGGATGGTTAGCTCCAATTAAGTCAGATAGCAGCTACATCATATTGAGTTTTATTGATTTGGGAAATATGAGTTCTTGTCAAAATTTGTGGTCAAAGTGTGTTCAGATCAGTGTAGTTCGCTCTAACTGTATTCACTTCCTTAAATTTGCCTCGCTCAACAAGCCTTAGAAACAGATCTAATTTAATTGGAACTTGTGGATGTGAGAATCTGTCTGTGGTGGTGATAATTATTAGATATTCTCTTCTCCACCCTGCTTTTCTCTGATGTGTTATTTCCTGGGTTGAGGAAGGTGACATTTTCTCACACAAATACACTTGACAGACTACTCAGTTCTGCATTGGCACTAACTTTAAACGCCCTCCTTCCCACCTATATCTGTTCTGTCCCCGTTAAACCTCCCAGGCTGTTGATGTCCATCATGTGGCTTAAAACAAGCTGGAAAAAAGACCCAACTACTTCAAAGGGCCTGGAGCACACAATGAGCTGTCTGTTTCTGACCGGTGAATCAGTCCTGCGACATGATGGATAGGCACCACTGGGACACAAAACCCTCTGCCCTGATTTAGTTGTTTGGTTTATTTGCAGATAACAAAGCCACCGTTTTTTTGGCTCATTACAGAACAAAGAACAAAGGACACTGGAGCTCTCTCTCTCTTCTCCCTCTTAATCTCTCACACTTTCCCAGCTGTGTGTCACAGTCATACATCTATGTCTTTTACCTCTCTCTTACTCTGCATAATTTAAGAGGCTGTCCCAGAGACCCATTACTCTCTCATCATGTAACCCAGTTATGAGGGGAAGCCTGCAGTGCAGATATGGTCAGTGTGGGGCTCATAAATCAACATTTATGAAAGCATTGTCCACTCACTCAGATGTTGAATGTTCAATCAGAGCCCACTGCTAAAGATGATGTAGTACAGTACTGTTATGTTAGTGACGTGGCTCTGGAAGTTAAGGTCAGAACCATGGTTCGAATTACAGGGGGAGGGGGATTGGGGGGTCTTTTACTTGTAATTGTAAATATTACAATTTATTTCCCATACTCATGCCTTATATTTAAGATTCTTGAAATACGATTTTAGACACCCCTAAAATGGACCATTCCATTTTCTGCCCACATCACTCGCAGCGACAGCTGCTCCAGTCCGGTACATCACATGCTAATGGAGACACTGTAATTTAAAATGTCCGTAGTTAGCTATCTAGCTGCTTTAATTCACTTATCTTTCCTACCTCTTCAGAGTTTCATAATTAGCATTTCTTTCACTTAAAATGAGCTGTAATCTGATGTTAGCTAGCTGAGAGCCCACCCTTTCATCTCATTATCACTATGTAATCGCAAATTTTATGTAATTGTCACCTAACACTAGTGCTTAGGCATGAGCAGTGAAATTGGGGATTAGTTATTGTAGAAATACATGTTTACATTAATATAGAGTTTATTATTTCATTTGAAGTCTTTTATGAGTCCTTTCACAATAAACATGCCATTTGTTTTAACTCTGGAATTCCCAAAAAAATTCCCCAACAACAGTGTATAACTACTGCCTTATTGGACGCAGATTACATCATTCACAACCAACATGAGCAAGAGGAAAGGAGATATTTGCTAAAAACGAGTAAGCTGAAACTTTAAACTTGATGGGAATGATAAGAATTAGGAATTAAAGATGATAATGTAGACTGTATTTTATGATAGTGTCTTTTGTTCTGGTTCAGCATTGTGTGGGTCTGTGTTTTGAGCGGTCATGATGGTCTGCTGCTGTGTGTCTGATTTGCTGGTAGTTTTGCTCTAGAATTTTTTATATTGTCGTGTGGTATGGGGCACAGGTGAACTGCTGTAATGAATTTGATTTATCATCTACAGACTGATGACATTAGTTAAATAAGCAAGGATATTGTAAGCTTTGTGAGATTTTAGTCCCCCCCACTTGTCACTGTATAATTCGCACCCTGGTCAGAACCAAGGATAACACCCAGATTTCTGGTACTTTCCAGGGACAGGCTAAATGAGAACATATTTCTCACCACAGTCCTTTAGCACTATTGAGAAGAATTTTGGTTTTGTCCTTGCTGGGCTCTAAGAAGTTGCGCGACATCCAATTATTTACTTCTATTAATTCAACCCATTATTTAACGATCTTCAGGGGACAAGTGTGTAATGATAAAATAAGCTGTATTTGTGTATTTTGTGGTGTTGTTCAAACTGAACAGCAGTGGACCTAGTATTGAATTCTGAGGGACTCCTCAAATAGTTTGATGTCGAATAGTGGTGCAACGGATCGTAGTTGACCGTACAAGCCCCCCCCAGAACCACATATAGATCCAAACCATGAGTTTTGTAATTTGTTGCACCACTAATGTCAACTTTCCTAGACGTAAAGTTCGCAAGAGACACAGACAAACATATTTATTCTTTTTAAATAAGATGGGATCAACTGTGTACTGATATCCAGTAATACTACAATAGAAAGTTTACTCACAGCAGTTTCAGTTTGGTTGGCACAGAATCAATTTGAATTGATTGACATGAATATAATTAATAGTACAGTAATCAATTAACTGCTTATTGACAATCTTCTCAGTGACTATGAATTAGGGCTGGGCCAATAAAATATATACGATATGGCCAAAAATTGTATATCTATCAAAATTTAATCATTATTTCCTTTCAAGTTTCAAGGCTGATCATTGCTCCTGAATGAAAGTTTAACAAACCAGACAGTGTATTGCAGTTTTAAACAATTCTTTATGGTCAGAACATGACAAACATCAAACAGTGGATCACTTCACAAATCTGAGGTAGAAAAGTTAAAACAATTATAATGATATATGATCAAATATTTTTTCAACAAATATGCATGACTCAAATAAGTATAGTCATTTTTCCTCAACAAAATAAATATCTTAATAGAAAAATTAAGTGCTGATTTATTTGTGATCCAAATGAATTAAATTGAACATTTATTGAAGATTTGTTATGATTATATTGAGGAAAATTATATTGCAATAATTTATTTTTGTTTTAGTGCCCAGCCCTAAATACTCTGAATAGGAATGGGGTTCCTATTAGATAGAGGAAGATTTGTTTAGTGCACCACGTATTATTAATCAGTGCTTTTCCTGCATACATTTGCAACATTTCGGTGCCCCCGAATAAGTTTTAGCCAGTGCCAAAGGAAAATCACCAGAGCCAAAATGATAAGAATTGATAATAAAATATCAATTCACATTTTCTCCAAATTTGTTTGTTTGCAATTTATCAAACAACTGGTGAACAAGCACAACATAAACAACAGTGTACAATGAAGGGATTTTCTGACTGCGTCAGGTAACTAGCTGCTCCTTCAGTACAGATATGTGCAATACTGAGAAAGGAGTCCTTTGAAAAATGCCTGTCACATATCCATGAGTTCACACAAAGCCCCCTTCTTAAAAATGTGTGCACTCCAGCCATTTTCTTCTTAACCCTTGGTTATCCTTGGACACGCCTTCTCTTCATTTACTCTTGAGCTCCCTCGACCACCAAGTGTTTTCATAAAAAAAACATAATGGCCTTGGAGATCATTTCCATTTGAAAGTGATTGGATTATTATAGTTTGTTCTTCCTTCCTACATTTAATTAACCTAATTCAAACTTTAGCTGGGTAACCCCTCTGCAACACCTTGTGACTCTCTAGATCATTGTTTAAAGCAAGTCTGGATCCAAAAAAAATGGGTCACAGGACAGTTGCCAGCTATTTGTAAGTTTTAATGAGCTCAGGGCCTTTGAGTGAGATGATTTTCTTAAATGGATCCCAGGTTTCTCGAGGTTAAGAGCCTGTGTGACTGAGCACTTTGCTTAATGAGTGGAGTTAAGGCTCATTTTAAAACAGGAAGCAAGATAGACTGGAAGTGGAAATATAAAGGAAGAAGAAAAATGAAGCAATCTGAGAAACACGGACACAGAGGGCTATTTAAAGAGAGCGCAACAGCAGAGGCCAAAAATATCTTTACTATTGCCCAAAATAGTTTCCCCATCCTTTTGTTGCCAGCTAACACTAGGATCACATTTCTAACAATGCAAAAGAGGAAAGACTACACATTTTGAGAGCTTATCATATTTCAAGAGTATTTTTTTAGTTTGTGTGGCAGGCATAATAATACTTTACTAGAAAACATGGGCCATGTATGGGCACTGAAATTGTGGAAATTTAGATGAGATTTTATATTCTGTTTCAGCATTGAAGTACAGTAACAACATGGAAACAGGTTTGGCGCAGGGTATGGTTTCACTAGCCATGAACTTTGTTTCTGAAGGAGCTAAAGACATTTTTTTCCTGATGATTTGGTTGCCTTGTTTCCCACTTTAAGATTAAGTTATGCAGAGACAGTTCTGGTGCATTTTCGCCCTTGACTAAAGTCAGATGTGGGAGCGTGAAGATGATGTGCCTCTGCTAGTAAAATATTTCTCATGTACAGTGAAACTGTATAAATCACCAAGACAAATTCCTGTGGATCTTTTAATAATCACTGGGCATAAAGGGCGAATCTTATAGTTTATTTCATTTGATATTTGTATTACACATAGGAAATATTTTTCCAAAATAAATCCTCATTCATCAAAACATTTAACATTCATAACATTGTCATCATAACCTCCTATATCTGATGTCTTGGAAAGCCATGATGTTCAGAGAACCATAATTTCATCTGGTTTCAGGTCACAATTTATTGACTGAAAACCTACAGAAACTTGCTTATAGGAACATCTTAGTCTGCATAGTTTTTTTGTTTTTTTTTACCTGTTGTTTTTTTAGTTACTTGTTGGAAACACGCTGTGAACATAACATTGACATATCAATGCTAGATAGCAAATAAATAAATAAATAACATTTTGACCTTGACATTGTTTGCATAGGGAATGCTCTATGACTTAATCACAGAGTAAAGTAGGGGGAGCTGCTCTGCTCGCTCTGCAGTGCAACTTGATGATGATGTAATATGAGTAACTGGTCATCAAATAAGTGGACTAAATATTAACTTTTGTCTATATGAAACCAGCATCAAGCCTCTACAGTTTCATTCTGAAGCTCCTGAAAGCGCTGTCTGCTTCCTTTCAGATCCCATTTCAACTAATTAAAGACACACACACACATACATACAGGGAGGCAGGAGAGAAGCCCCTCCACACAGATCATCACACAAGGCAATGGTCCTTTTAACTAAATTGTTGCAGAACAAGTGACGCCCCACTTATCCAGCAGCACATAAAAAGCTTTATGTTTTAAATTCATGAAGTTAATTATAAAGATCAGCTCCACGTATGATTCGAGAAAGAGCAGAGGAGCAGAATCGCTTGTGGACCGGCGCAGAGAAATTCATTTCTGATATGAACAGCCAGGATACTGCTCATGTGTACCTCCTGTGTTCTCTGTGTTATACTACACTGAAATTACTTGAAAGTGGGAAATTAATGCGTATATGTATGGTACAAAATCAGTGATGTGTAGCAAATGCAATATATACAGTATATGCTCCTTTAATTCCCTATAAACTACAATTAGCGCCATATATTGACCTTCAATAAATGGTAATCCTGTTTCATGCAATGTGAACCCATTACAACGTAGGATAACATATTATAGGATTATTGCTGAACTCTACATCCCCTCTCTCGGGCGAGGGGGTACATGTGAAGGGCGAGGAGAGGAAAGACAGCCTCTAACATGGACATGAAGTTAATATGTTGGACTTAAATAGGACTTCTTGTTTATCTCTCTACATGGACCATTGCTGCTGTATGTGGATTTAGCTCCCAGGCAGCCAGCAGCACAGTGCAGTGGCACAATCAAACGCAAACCTCCATCTACAAAGTGAAGTGCCTTAAACCTGCAGTGTGTTTTCAGTTTATGAAAGTTAACTGGTTGCCTAAAAAGGTCCTGTTCAGCTATTTTTTTCATCATCCCAATTAATATCAAAGTTAACATGAATTACCTTACTAACCAAACTAGCTTTGCTCCACACTCTCGTCCACATATGTACACATCTGAACGCATTTGGTTCCAGAAAGCCAAGATCGCTATGGCCAAAATGCCACAATGGTAGTGCACAAACCAATGGGCGATGTCACGGTGGCTATGTCCACTTCTTTTATACAGTCTATGGGTACAATACATACAGACGTATTCCCCCAGTCCTCCCAGTCCCATTTTGAATAAACAAGAGAGCTGGGAGGACAGAGAGGCAATGCTGCACAATTGCTCCTCATGTGTGCCATGTCTATCAACTTCAGTGCATGCTGCAAGTTCTTGCTCTAAGCTAGTTAAGTGCCACCATGCCACATCCATCTGGATACTTTGTGGGTGGATAAAAGTGTGGCCATTTGGTGAAATCATATGTTTCCTTTGGAGAATGTGGGTGATTCTGAGCTTGTGATCAAACTGTGTAGGCTGCAGCAGCTCTTTGATTTCCTTCAGCAGGAGGGAATGTCCCATGGAGAGGTACTGTAGGCTTATAGCGTCTTAGCACAAAGATTAGCTTTATTCAGCATCAAGCAAACGGAAGATGAATGACGACAGCTGAGATGACTTTGAAGGCTCTGGTTCTGTACAAGTTAAGACACCTGGACATACTGTATGACAGTAAAGCTGTAGACTATAGCAGATGATTATGTTGCATACAGCTCTTTCGACAAGCTTTGTGTGTTATTTGCAGGGGCAAGTATAGTGATTTGGGAGCTCTTGGCAAACTCAGACACAAGGCCTCTATTGTGCCTTTTTCTTACACTTTCCCTGATTGAAAATATTGTTGATATTAAGGATACAGTCATACTCCATAAGGAGTGAAGCAGGGTCTCCTGACTCGGTGAGGAGGGGGTCATGCCAGTAGTCTTTCACAGCACTCTTTAGTCTCTCCAGGGTTGAGTGATGAAGCTAGCAACAAAATGCACATGACTCGAGCTCAGCCTTTGCTCTCCTGGTGTGGACAATCACCATCATGCACTTGAACTAGCTGATATTCACACAAAGCTCTTGGAATGGCACCTGAAAATCAGCGCTCTGCACGTAGACAAACTAACACCAACTGGAACAGTTAAGCTGATTTCCAGCCAAGTCCTGTCAATGCTAATGAAAATTAATAGCTTTAGCTAGCTAACTGAAGGCTGAAGTGTTCTTAGCAAGGCGAAGAGCGTACAAATTGAGGGATGAAAGGGCAGGCAGGGCTTCACATACCTCACCACAGGTCATCTGCCTTTAAGGCGGAATAGAGGCGTCTCCAGTCATTCTACGTGGGTTGCTAACAAGCTTAACTAAGATGGTGAGCATGTTAAACCTGCCTATCCATTGATTTACAGTGTTCCCCATAGATTGATTTATTTGTGTAAATCGTTTTTTTTTTACTAGGCTTATTTTAAATTGTATTTGAATGCAGAGCTGCCTGCAGCGCATGTTTGAGCTGCACCTCCTCTCGCTCTCTCTCTCTCTCTCTCTCTCTCTCATGAACACTGCTGTGCAAATCTCTCCAACACAGCGCTGTCAATGTCGGAGACCCACCTTATAAAAGTTATTTGGAAGCATGTAAGGAGCCTAGCTAATAAGGATAGCTACATTAATGTTAGAATATAGCTGGGTTTTTGAGGTTAGCACACTGTATATAGCTGGTAGTCAAAATCCCCACCTCCCGCTGCGCCACAGTTATGCTGTCAAAACACTGTTATACTTCTGCATCAAGTCTACACCATAGCCTATATATGTGCGGCTCTAATGGACTTTTCAAGTGTTATCGACCAAAACATCGCATCACGGTATAACAATAGCAATTAGGGGCCCTCTTAGTTCGGGGCCCCTGGCAGATGCATACCTTGCCTAATAGTGAAGTCTATCCCTGGGTCATTGGGTCTTAGTTTGTAACTTTAAAAAGGAGACGTCAGAGTTCAGTGCAGATGTCAGCTATGTGCCAAAATTGGCCAAGGTATTTACTGAGTGACTGAGTATCTCTCACGCACCTTCACTCAAACATGCAGCAGATGTCTGATTACATTTGCTTTAATCAGCTTTTGTTGTCTTTGTATGTTTTACCCAGTCAGCTTTGCTTAAAACTTGATTAAGCAGACTAAGGCCTAGAAAATAGCTGAGTGTGAGTTGGGAATGTCAGACACCTTACAGAAAAGTGAGACTGGACGGTTGAGTTCATCTGCTGAACTATGCACACACAAAGACCCTCAGGCAGGGCACCCTTTTATTTTGTACTGGTAAATGTTAATTACTTTCTCTGCATGTGTTTGTATTTGAATAAATATATTACGCCACAAGTTTTGTCACCATCCATATGGCAATAACTATTATTGATGTTACTTATTATTGATATATTATTTACTAATATTTAATAATGTTGCTTGTAATTTTTGCTTGATTGGATGGCAGTGTGGTTTTAATATAGCTAGAAGGAATGGTACATTACAACTGTGTTTTATAGCAGTGCTATACATAATTAGCACCATCAGCATTCTTTTTTTGCAGCATTGTATATTGATTGTCAATTTAGAGAACAGTTAACAAAATTAACTGTTGTATCTGACAGCAATTTCAGGAATGCCAAGTTCTCCCAGCTGTAGTCACGGTTCAGCTGAATCCAAAAAAGAAGGCGCAATGGGGGCAAAAAGATTAGGAGGCTTGTAAGTACTGGGCCAGCATATGAGATACGCCCAGTCCTGCAGAGGTCAGCTTCTTCTGACCAAACCAAAGCCATGGTTATTTTAGGAGTCTAAGCGAGAAAAAAAGTGGGTACTCACATCTCAAAAAGGTATATTTTTTAAAAATATGTTTGTATATATTTGTGTAAAAAGGCATATAACAAGGAAAAATATATGGAAAAGTCATTTCACATTCAAATTAGACTTTAGCTACACATCACTTGATATTTAGGTCTCAATCTTTTCCAGTAGTCTACTTTGCTGAAAATATAGGACATTTCTGCCTCCCCCAGTGTAGTACTGAATAATTCCTCTTATGAAGTACGCTGCTTATATGAGCTTTATGAGATGTTTATGAGCATAGTGTTGGATTCATCTGTTCTACACACATAAGTACATGCTCATTATCTTTAGATTGCTTCACTTATTGGACCAAGCTCAATTTGCTAAGGTTGGCGTGTCACCACAGAGGAGGCATGAGCATGAAATGCAACTGTGGCAACATTTAAATAATGGCCCGCCTGAGGTGATACAGAGAGAGAGAGTGAACATGGAGATCCCAGCATCAGTTATGACACCACCACTTTAACACACTGCCACAGCGGGTTAAGCGTGCAAGCTCTTGCACCATACACAAACATGATAAAAATCTGTTCTTTAGCATCTGAAGCTGCAACAGCAACTTATGGCATTCTGCCAATTCTGGAAACTATCACCAAATCTGCTGCTGCATTTAGAGAGCTGCATATTTCCTGAAACAAATAAGTAGTTCAGTAAAAACATAACCACAAGACAAGCATGTGACTGCGACAAATATCATCATCATGCTGCTGTAAAGAAGCTATGCATTTATGTATTCTTACTTTAAATGAATACCTTTGAGAAGGTTTGAGCGTGCACAGTGGAGCAAGTGAAAACCACTGTACTCAGCACACAGTGTGCAACAGAGAGCAACATCATAATTCACTGATCTGTTATTTGAGGAGAAGGGAGGGGTTAAATACTGAAGGCTGTACAGGGCAGTATTCACCCTGCTGGGAAGCACAGGCGTCCCATCTTTCTAATTAACAAGTACTTGACAGAGCTGCTCAGACAAACAAGGCAACCGAGCACACAGCAGCCATCTGCAGCAGCCTCGTCTGCCGGGGCTTTGATGCTGATTTGAGCCAATGATGAAGTAAGTCACACTGACATCAGGCTGCACGCAGGCGTTTGAAGGGAGCAGACACACATGGCGGCTCACAATCTGTGCCGCAAGATGACAACTCCACACAGATAAACCCATCTGACAGTGGAGGAGGACCTCATAGGCTGAAATAAAAACAGAATCTTCACATGAAACAAGACAGAACGTACCGGTACCTGCATGAGAGGGATGTGATGTAACGTGGCGTGATGTGAATGTGCAGACAAACGTATGCAGGCACGCACACACGCTCACACCCACACCTGTAGAAAATCTAACCCCAAACACACTGGATGATTAGGACAGAAAACGCATAAGCCTCAATTAACGAATGTATGTAAGTGTGTGTTATGTTCCTGCACATACGTGTGTGTGTGTGTGAGAGAGATCCACAGGGTGTTACCAACACACCCAGTTTCGCCCTCCGTCTGACAAACTACATCAACTGTGGACATGGTGCTAAAACTCTGCCATTACTGGTCAACGTAGATTCATTTCTCGCTCTATAAAAGCTGTCATGTGGCCTGCTGTGCCAAAGACAAAATCCTCTGTATAATGGTTGTGTAAGAGGAGATCCATTACCTGTGTGTCACTTTTCTGAGATAATCTTCAGATTCTTCAGTTCAGCTTTTGCTGATGTTATTGTCTTCTTTTTGATGTGACATTAGCTGACATGCTTGCCCTCCTTCGTCTATTGAAACCCCTTTGGTTGATGCTTTCTTACCCGTAGTTGTGATTATATGTAATATTGGGATTTATTGCCAATCCACCACAACAATGTACGCTACGATGCTCTGATGAGCTGACAGGAACTGTAGTGGCGTGATAATTCTATGCGGGTTCGTCACTACAAGAGACCCCTTTCACATTACACATAGTCATTTGATTATTATATAAAATATTGGTTATAGCCCCTTTTTATATGTGGATGTGATGTTTTGAAAGTTCCTGTCAGGTATGCATATTTGGGATTCCAGTTTGAGGAGAAAGTGGAACAGCACGGTGGGGTGCCTACGCTTTTAAAGGTTAAGTATGTAAGATTTAGTGGCATCCAGCGGAACTGTCTCTTTGCTTGACCATCAAAAACAGCTTTTTTTGTGTGAGTATAATGGAGGGACACACGATAAAGTTTATTACAATTTTAATGACAAACTGGATAAAAGTTCTTAAAATAACTCCAGCACAGAGAAAGAAACAGAAAAATAAAAGTTTTGAAGTGTAACCCTGTGACAGTACAGGGTTAAAAGAACTTAAAAATGTCTTAAAATAGTGTAATATTCCTTTAGGAAAATCAGCCAATCAGGAGCGATAGTTCCTCCCCCAGCTGAAAATGATGATAGGTCACGACGCAACTGCGTGATCCTGTGAGACCCTGCGCGTGTGAATGTGAGAAAGAAAGAGGAAATTAACAGATTTAAAGTTAACAGAGTAATAAAAGTGAGTGTATTAGCAAGCTAAAGAACCAACACAGAAGACAGGATAAGGAGGAGAAACAGGGAGTTTGGAAAAAATCCCGTTTACCACCTCTTTTTTGTCTCGGAAAGCTAGTGAACTGCATGATGCTAATATTGCTAACTGTGTGTGCAGCGCTACATTTGCCTGTATTTGTATCAAAAATTAAGGGGGTGTTAACTGCCTGGCGCCGTAGAAATTGATTTCTGACAGTGATAGAAAGTTTTAATTTTAATTAGCAACTGAAATAGTAAGCTGATATTTAAAGTTACCTAAGCACAGCTGCATTTATGTTCATTTGCTTTGTTTTAAGGAGTAGCTGAGTGAGTTACACAGCATTGCTATTGTAGGGAAGGTAATAAAAAAATACTATGGTTTTCTATGATGATTTTATTTTAATGTTGTGTGTGGAAATGTTAAACCTTAATGTTTAAATTCAGCTGTGGGTAGAAAAAAAATTATGATTTTCTGATAAGGGTACTCTAATTAGAGTATTGCATTGCAACCACAGTTAGGTGTTGCAACTTAACTTATGTAGAGCCTGTACTGCCTACAGTTTTCCTAATACAGGCATAAGATGTAATTTCTGTTGATTTATTATCAGCTGTTATTGAATAAGTACAAGGTTGTACTGGTTACTGTAGATATATCTAGATATTAAGCTGAGATTTGAAGTTTGAACTGGAGTGTGATAAATAGGTCTGAACATGAGTATTATGCAGCATGTGATGCTTAAATGTTACATGGTGGTTATGCTTTAGTATGATTGTTGTACAACATATAGATATATAGAACATTGTTTTAAAGTCCTGTTTGCAAAAACAGGTCAGGTCTTATGGACAGAGTGAGAACTACTTGGAAGATCCCTTTTCTATTGATGGCGAGCCTCCCAGTGTGATCTTGAAGAGACGCAGACCAACTCATCGAACACTTCCCCTGGTGGTAGGTAAGTATCAGTCGCCTGAGCTCATACACACACTTCATCCAAAAGTGCCAACTTTCCTCTTAAACAAGGAAACTGTCACAGAAATGGTGACACACACTTTTGACAGTGGATTGACTACTAATACAAAAAGTGATCACAAACAGACAGACTTTAACAACTACAAAAGGAAAAACCCAAAGACTCATTTATTTTAAAGGGCCCATTTTTTATTTTTCATGTTATGTAACTGTGTTTCAACTGTTACTTGCAAAGTAATGTGAGTAAAAGTTACTGGTTACTTACCTGGCCTGATACTTCCTTTTATGGGTACAGTTTTTATCACTTAGCGCCTTCCCAACCTAGCACAGTGTTAGCTCACGTTTAGAGGGTAGCACGGTTACAGAAGGTTATTAAAAATTTCCAGTCGACAAGAGCTGCAGATCAGCTGCAGGACTCAAGTCTGTGTCGCCTGAGCGTCGTAGGAACAGGATTTTTAACAAAGCTTTATTACCTGGTGTGATCAGCTGGTCTGCTTGTTTTGGAGAGGAGGAGACCGACTTCAGCTCTGTGTAAAAACTTTCTGACTGATGAAAACTTAAAACAACAACTGTGGTCTAAACCACACATTTTAATTAATGGGGTCAGACATTTAAAAGAAAATATATGTTCATGACTAAAATTCTTAGTATAAATAAAGACAGACCTATGCATAAGAATTGATTTAGTCTCATTTATAAAGCTGTGCATAACCATAGTTTTGTTTTGTTTTTATCTCAACCATGATGAAACTAGGTCATCATAAATGGATGCAGGTGTCTCCTTACCAAACTGTTTGCATATCAATACTGCTGCACCACTGTTAAGATCTGTTAAATGAAAACAAAGACAAATAATAAGCGCAGTTTCTCCAACTGTGTTGTATAGACAAGATTTTCCAACAAGGCCAGAGATGCCGTCCTTACAGGCAACCATTAATAATAATAATAATAATAATAATCCTTATTTGTAGAGCACTTTTCAAAAACAAGTTACAAAGTGCTTTAACAAGTGTAAAGAATAATACAAAAAAAACAAGATAAGAGCATGAAAAATTAATATAAAATTAGTAAAATACAATAAAATAACAGGGATAAAATAAAGTCAAATAAGATCGGGAAAGGCTCTCCTATAAAAGTATGTTTTAAGAAGGGACTTAAAAGAGTTCACTGACTCAGCCGACCTGATTTCCTCGGGCAGGCTGTTCCAGAGCCTCGGGGCCCTGACAGCAAACGCTCTGTCCCCTTTAGTTTTCAGTCGAGACTCTGGAACAGACAGCAGACCTCTGCCCGAGGATCTCAAGGTGCGTGCTGGTGCGTATGGGACTAAAAGTTCAGAAATATAACAAGGCGAGAGGCCATGAAGAGCTTTAAAAGTGATCAATAGAATTTTAAAGTCAATTCTAAAACATACTGGGAGCCAGTGTAATGAAGCTAAAATAGGAGTAATGTGGTCATATTTCTTTGTTCTGGTTAAAAGCCTGGCAGCTGAGTTCTGGATAGTCTGGAGTCGATCAATAGATTTTTGGGTTAAACAAGTGAAAAGGCTGTTGCAATAATCCAGGCGTGATGAGATGAAGGTGTG
>NC_060151.1:6935771-6991739 GCF_021292245.1 Micropterus dolomieu
ATATAAAATTAGTAAAATACAATAAAATAAAAGGGATAAAATAAGATAAGTCAAATAAGATCGGGAAAGGCTCTCCTATAAAAGTATGTTTTAAGAAGGGACTTAAAAGAGTTCACTGACTCAGCCGACCTGATTTCCTCGGGCAGGCTGTTCCAGAGCCTCGGGGCCCTGACAGCAAACGCTCTGTCCCCTTTAGTTTTCAGTCGAGACTCTGGAACAGACAGCAGACCTCTGCCCGAGGATCTCAAGGTGCGTGCTGGTGCGTATGGGACTAAAAGGTCAGAAATATAACAAGGCGAGAGGCCATGAAGAGCTTTAAAAGTGATCAATAGAATTTTAAAGTCAATTCTAAAACATACTGGGAGCCAGTGTAATGAAGCTAAAATAGGAGTAATGTGGTCATATTTCTTTGTTCTGGTTAAAAGCCTGGCAGCTGAGTTCTGGATAGTCTGGAGTCGATCAATAGATTTTTGGGTTAAACAGGTGAAACGGCTGTTGCAATAATCCAGGCGTGATGAGATGAAGGTGTGTAAAATGGTCTCGGTGTCCTTAAAAGTTAACATAGATCGAATTTTTGCTATATTTCTAAGTTGATAAAAACATGATTGAACAAGCTTTGTGGTGTGCTGCTCGAAATTTAAATTACTATCAAACCAAACACCAAGGTTCTTTGCCACAGGCTTAATGTGATAATGTGATTAATGTGCATTAAGTAGTGCTAAGGGTATTGCAGTGTATGCAAAGTGTTTGTTCATGCAAATCCTTTATATGTTATACGTTTGGCCATTGTAGGGACAGATCACTGCGTCACCAATCCCGCAGCAGTTCCCCAGCTCAGTATTGACTGTAGTAGGATTTGAGACACATTGTAGATAATACGTCTAGCATAGACGCTAACACTCCGCTGCTCGCTGGCTGCTACAGTCCCCTCCAAAAGTATTGGAACGGTAAGGCAAATTCCTTTGTTTTTGTTGTTCACTGAAGACATTTGGGTTTAAGATCTAAAGATGAGTATGAGACAGAGTTCAGAATTTCAGCTCTCATTTTGTGGTATTCACATCTCGATGTGTTAAACAACTCAGGACATACCACTGTTTGTATTAGACTACAGCATTCTAAGGTGAGCAAAAGTAAAGGAACAAATAATAAGCCTGCGACCCATCGACATCACCAAACTGTTGCATTCTTCATTTGTGATGCCATTCCAGGCTTTTACTGCAGCTTTTTACAACAACAAAAACAAAAGAATTTGCCTTACCGTTCCAATACTTTTAATGCCGACGTTTGATCTCAGGTGGACATCGGCAAGACTTGTGTTACTATTTGACCGTTGATTATGATTTATTGATTTACAAACAACGGTGGAATAAAAGGTAAGGTAATAAAAATATAACAGTTCATTATGTTCACTGAAAACAAGGATATGGATCTTATATTGCATTTCTGTCAATAGATCTTCAGAAATATTACACACTGGACCTTTAACTGACCTGGCTCAGATAGGCTCGCATTGTCACACAGGATGCACCAATGGTAACGGAACAAAAGTCATTTTTCTCTTTTCAATATGTTGAAACAGAATCTGAGATTGATTTCTGCCTCCTAGGTTCCTGTGGGATTCTGCTACTCTGAAGATTGCTATCCCACACACTTCTTGACAAGAAGAGCAGGTACTTCGGTTATAATTGAACTTAAAACCAGAAGCACACAGTGCCTCATCTCTTGCGCACCACTGATGCTCAAACACTTCACACCCACTCTCGTCACTTCTCGACAGACTTGAACAGTGAGTGTGTTAAAAGGAAGAGACAGCTGTAAAAGGCCATTTTAAACCCCCTGGGAGAAGATGTTGGAGAAAATAAGATGCTGCCCCTCCTACAAGTGATACATGCGTCTGCTTCTCCTGCACAACTAGAGAGAAGTCACCTAAATCATGACTGGGCACTAAAATTGCCAGAGAGACTAAATTAATTATCAAAATATCCGCATTCATTTTGCCACCCTTTAGAAGAACTTCCAAAAGCTCTAGGAGGATGGCATATCATCATTTTCTGTGATTCCAATTGTAGTCAATATCAAAAGATGCCTAAGTGTTGAGCTTGAAACACATTTTCCATCTACCTGTGTGTTACAGTGCTCCCATTGTTATGTTCTTCATCAGTATGTGCACTTTTAACTGTGTGCATCAGAAGCTTCAGTAAACACTTTCACTTCTCACAAGCAAGCAGCCTCCGGTTGTTTTGTTTTTTACAGAAAAGTATATATGAAAAGCTAGTTTCTGCATGTCGTCCAGATTTTCCTTAGCTGAAACAGTTAAGCTGGAGCGGTAAACATGAAAGTGGTCAGTTTTTGCATGCTGAAGTAGCACAGCATTTTTTCTCCCCTGTGTTTCTTTCCAGCCCACAAATAGATCACACTAAAAATGTCATTTTTCCCTCTGGGTTGGTCACACAAACTGCTTGCAATCATTGTGAGATGACATATGAAATAAAATGCATCCACCTTAAAACACGAAAAGAGGGAAATATTGCTCTTGTTTCTAGAACTTTTTCACTGAAAGAAGCTTCTTGCTGCAGCCAAAAGTGACACTCTGAGAGCAGTGAGAGTGAATCAAAACTGTATATTTGCAGAGCCGAGGGGAGCAGATTTTGGTGATAATTCTGCTTTGGTTTGTCAACACCTCTAATATCACACATGGAGTTTGATAGATTTTCATTATAAAAATACTGATTATAGCAGCTTTAACAGCCAGTGTGGTCATATAACAAACTTTTGTGCCTGCCAACACAGATTTGCACCAGTCAAATTGCAGTACGGAAATATTCACACCCCCTGGTGAACAAGTGTAGGGGGCCCTATCCTGGCAAAAAAAGATAAGTTTTGTAAGTAAGATAAATAAATGAAACTTAAATTTCTTCTTTTTGGTAATTAAAATTATGAGCAAATGATTGCACAAGTCAGAACAAAGACCAATGATGCTGATTTCCTGGCAAAACAAATATTGTTATTTAAAGATTACAATATTTCCTCAAAAACAGTGCCATTACATCTCTTCTTTGTTGATCAAGTGATTTTACTTAATAAAAATACTATGTCAGCCTACTGAATGGCTATAAATGTGAGTCATGTGCACGATGCAAAGAGACTTTCTGTTCTGTTCTTTAGACCGTGGGGATTTCTCCTGGGTCATAAACCTCTATGGAATTCAATCCACATCTGTTCGCCTTTCTTCATTTTTATGCTTCTTATCATCAGGCTGTTTAGCTATCTGGTTGTCTGTCTATCTGTCCAGAGGAAGTGATACGCATGGTCTCATATGATTAACATCCATCATATGAGCTTGTTTCGACAAGGCTACCATGAGAATAATGGTGTCTGTGAAAGGGTGGTTACACTGCCAACAAAACATCAACCACCCTTGTCACCCATCTCTCATGTTAGTAAGCTCCAGGCGCACACATACACCCACCACACATACAGTAGCATGTTCATATTAACTCTCAGTGCTGAGTGTTGTTGCATAAGTCTGCGTGTGTGTGTGTGTGTGTGTGTGTGTGTGTGTATCGTCTGAAGCTGCTGTCATGAGGAGATAGCAAGTTCCCCCGGGGTTGTCAGTGACCTTGTGCTTCTCAATGAGCTTTTTTCTCATGTTCAAACAGAGCAACAACTCCCAGCAGTGCGCCTCCTTCACAAACAGTCACAGCTCCTCATTATTCCTCCTTCACATGTCACAAAGACGCAGTACATTTCCCACCTGTGGAACACTTCCCACCTCACCGGATGTTGTGTGTCACCAATCTAATTTATCTTGATCTTTGTGTTTCTTGTGATCTCTTCTGTGCTTTGGTCTGTGTATGATCACTTGACTTTTTGTGACAACTTTATGTCAGTGAGATTCTAAAGTAAGACTACTGTACATCCGTCACTACTGCTACAACCCATCTTGCTACTGCTACTTCTGTAACTCAGCATGTAAAGTGCCTTCCATAGTCATGTGTACACCTGAACATTACATCCATATGTGATGTTGAGCATCTCATTCCAAAACTCTGGGCATTAATATAGTTATAACAACTTCCACTATTCTGGGAACGCTTTCCACAAGATTATGGCTGCAGGGATTTGTGGAATTTTAATGGTTTTGTCATTACACCTGGTACAACAAAATGTTGTTTAGCAACTAACCAGAGTTGTAAATTAGGGATGCACCGATCTGATATTGATATCGGTCCATCTGTTCATTTGAATAATGTGCATACTACGCGATGCATCAGCAGTGTAGATTGCAACCTTTTGCTAGGAGAGCCAACATTGAATTTTTGGACTCTTAAGCAAGCAAGCTATAAAAAGCAAAAAGTATATAATGTACAATGTAAATTCTTTGGAAGACGTTTGCTCTGCATTCTCAGTATTATGGCAGGGACTGCGAAGAGACAGAAGTAAACGTCTAAGCTTAGGAAGCTAAAGGGAAAAAGAGCAAGTGACCGGACAAGAGTACATTTCAGACTGGCTATTACTTGGCACCAGAGATGGGGACTCGAGTTAGAGACTCGGACTCGGAGTGCAACTTAAGTCGCACACACAGTGACTTGAGACTCGTCCTCAAAAGACTTCAGACTCGACTCGGACTCGAGGTGGGGAACTCGTGAAGAATGTTTATTTTTAGGAAACGTCTGATGAGCTTGCTGTTATTCCCTCCCTCCGTTACCTATAACCTGCATACGTAACACGTAGCATCTGCTGTGCGCGGCCGCACGTGAGAGAGGACAACAAACACCAGCAGCTGCTGTGCCATTTCATAAACTTTGGCTTTAAAACTTCATAAAACAAGACCCAAACAAAGACGCGCTGAACGCGACATAGGTTTCTAATATGAGGTTAGTAAACATGTTTAGCTCAGCATTGGCCATCTAACATTAGTTTGCTTCTTGCTTCAGCTACGACCAACGAGGGGTTAACTCCGACTGTCATTCGTTATGAAAAGATGAATGAGCGTTTGTTTACTTGCCAAACTTGTGGTCGATTAACGTAATCATTTACGTCCCGCTGGCTGCCATCACCTTAATTATTACCGTTGGCTAGAAAGAGGTTACAGGTTTATTGTTGATCATGTAACCTTACAGTTTAATTTAGTTATAACGTTACACTGGGTTTAAGTCTGGGGAGTGTGTTGACTTACAGTATTTAATAAGCTGTCAATAATTGCATTGTGCATTACATGGTTGTGCTCTGTAAATGAAAAACAGGTTACAGTTACAGAATTCCTTATAGCCATGCAGTTTTATTAGCAACCTGGATTTGTAATAACCACAAGAGACTTGAGACTTGACTTGGACTCTAGCTCAAAGACTTGAGACTTGACTTGGACTCTTGCTCAGAGACTTGAGACTTGACTTGGACTCTTGCTCAGAGACTTGAGACTTGACTTGGACTCGCGCTCAGAGACTTGAGGCTTGACTTGGACTCGCGCTCAGAGATTTGAGACTTGACTTGGACTCTTGCTCAGAGACTTGTGACTTGACTTGGACTCTAGCTCAAAGACTTGTGACTTGACTTGGACTCTTGCTCAGAGACTTGAGACTTGACTTGGACTCTTGCTCAAAGACTTGAGACTTGACTTGGACTCTAGCTCAGAGACTTGAGACTTGACTTGGACTCTTGCTCAGAGACTTGAGACTTGACTTGGACTCTTGCTCAAAGACTTGAGACTTGACTTGGACTCTTGCTCAAAGACTTGAGACTTGACTTGGACTCTTGCTCAAAGACTTGAGACTTGACTTGGACTCTTGCTCAGAGACTTGAGACTTGACTTGGACTCTTGCTCAGAGACTTGTGAGCATCTCTGTTTGGCACAAGATTAAAGCTAAAAGGATGCAAGACAGATGCTGAGCTGGCCTTCTTTCTGTTGGACTAGCAAGTAATAAGTTCTTTGCCAGCGTACTATGCATTGGGTTGTTGTGCTTGCATGATGTTTGACTGTTATAGCAAAATTAGCCACAGACAGAGTTTTAGCTGCTAACTATAAATCTCGAGTTGATGTTAGCAAACTTAATAGATAACACACTTGGACATCTGTAACATTAAACTAAGTGCTCTTCCGTCGGTTGCGGTTGGATCAGTGCATCCCAGGGGCGGAGCTAGACTCTCAGCACAGTGGGGGCAGGGCTTCATCACGGGGCCCACCTACTACCAATCATTTATTTACCAAGTTTACATGACCCCGGACTCACTCCGAAAGTTCACTGAGTCTGTCTGCGCCCAGCTGCCGGAGCTGATCGCAGCCATTCTAGTCAATGCTAGTGTTCACACCAGAAGCACTGCAGCGCGTCCCAGAAACTCCGCTCCGCAGAATACACAGCCTGTTTATTTGTGAAGCAGCACAGAGTAGATGAACCGGGCAGGAAGTCAGACAGAGAAACGGTGCAGAGAATCCCGCACCCGCCATGGCACCTGGTCCGGTTGTTTGGGTCGGGTGGATCGTGGTCTGCTGCTCATTAATCCAAAAACCCTGTCTTCATCTTCTAATGACTGTATTTATGTCATAGTGTTTTGGCAATAAAGCCAGAAAAAACAGATAAAAAACAAAAGTGTAGCGAAGTTTGAAGGAGCTACCGGCTGCTGCTTCAACAAGCTCTGCCAGTTGCATTAGCAACCTCTATTTAGAGAAAAATAGAACATAAAGAAGAGCATGCTTCAGGACCGGACTATCTTTGATTGACAAGTCATTACCATGGTGACCTGTCAATCAGGCTAGAGTGACACGTACCCACGGCATTGTGTAAATTTAACCAGTGCCGCTGAAAAGCTTATTAGGAGATAGCTGTTCATTTTCTCTGGTGAGTAAATTTTGTTTTAAGCCTGTTTTTTGCAAAAAATTATCATCTCGCTTAAAATGACATTTAACGTGAATTACAGATGCACCTAGCTAAGCAAGCTAGCTAGCTCCACACAGCACTGCTGGCTCCACAGTCTTATCCAGTGCCACGGCGGCGCCCTAACGGCCAAACTCAAGGCTTGGAAACGGCAGTCCACAAACCAACTGGTGACGTCACGATGACTACGTCCATTTCTTACAGTCTATGATAAAAACCAACAACAAAGTTTTATGTGCTGAAGCCCGTCAGGCCAAAAAAGGATCAGATGAACTTGGTGCTACATGAAATAATGCCTAATACCTGTGCTCCTAACTAACGGTTACCATGTTCAACATCTAAGTTTAGTATGTTAGCATGCTAATCATTAGCACTAAATACAGTGTACAGTTGAGGCTGATGGAAATGTCAATAGTTTTGCAGGTATTTAATAAACCTAAGTACTGAATAAATTGATAGTGTTGTGGTGGCAGCCCAACTGATGGTGAGTGCCCTGTGCTCTTTTGTTTCTTTTTCCTTCGTCTCGTATTTCTGTTTTCTCCTCCCCTCCCCCTGTGTGTGCTCTCTCCCTCTCCGCCCCGGAGCCCGGCTGATGACCCGCACCTGTGTCTCGTCAACCTCCACCTCCGCCCGCCACACCTGCCTGCCATCAGCCTCATCTTCAACAGTATTTCTACCCCGGTTCTCGCTCCAGTCCTGGTGCCACTTCAGCGTTCCAAGCTCTCTGATACCTCGTTCCCTAACCTGTTGTCTCCCGAGACTAACCCTGTCTTTTGTTTCTCCCCGCCAGGTCCACTCACCTTTGCCATCCAGTCAGTCAGCTGGTCTCGCCTACCTGCCTTCTCCCCTCGCCTCGCCTCCGCGGCGTTCCCCCCGGCTTCCCTCCACGCTCCTCGCCTCGGCCTCCTGCCCCCTCTCGGTCGCCTCACTCAAGCCTTGCCAGCCCCGCCAGCTCCTCGGCCCTCCGCGCCCACATCTGCCGGCGTCCAATTTACCCCTTTTCATCTCCCATCTCCCCTTTTTTCCCCTCAATAAACCTCTTTTGTAAACTGACAAGCGTTGCGTTTGGGTCCGTTCTGTCCAAAACTGCAACAGATAGATACAATTCATCCTGTATCTGTATCAACTTTCACAGCAATCCATGTAATAATTAGAAACCTTTCACTCAAATCAATCAGTCAACCTCATGGTGGCGCTAGAGGAAAAGTCAGTAGTATTCATCATCTGGGAACAATGACTAATACATGCCACATATTACTGTCATAACAAAACGTCCATTTTAGAAGCTTCACCATTGAAGCATATATTTTAAAGCTAAATTGCATCACACTCCATTGTACATTGACATTCCTGTTGAAGTCACCCCCTGTACAATAATGATAATGTGATTCCCACTGGGGAGAAGTAACAGCCCTCCTGCACAGAGGTCACAGCGATATCTCATCCAGCCTGGAGATATTATGTAGGGTCAGGAAAGAGCACACAGGGTTATACTAAACATCCTACAACTCTATCACCTCATTTTCAGATGCAAAATGGAGATATGAATTAACACTCTCTAGTTGGGCAGCTCATCAAGAAGCGGGGGCCTGAAGCAGATATTCCGTTATCTCTGGTGGACTAACAAACAGTCTTTAATGGTAAATTATTATACATCTCAAAGGGTTTATAAGCCTGCTGACTTCAAAGAGACGGCCCTTTGCAGAGAGACACTTTGATGTAACATGCTTGCATGAAGTGTGAAGTCTGTCACAGGATTATGAATCAAGGAGCATTACTTTTATTTTAAGCCTATGTGCGTATGCATATGTCTAAGGAGAAATTCTAATTGAATAGATAACATCCTGATTCAAAAATTGGTTGGTTACAGTTCTCAGTGTGATCAGTAATTAATATGTCTTCTAGCATACGAGGCAGAGAAGTACCAATAAAAGGCTGCAAGCCATAGCGGTGAGAATGTCTTTCTTTCTGTCCTTACTTTTGCCTTTTTATTGTCCGCTTCAGTCTGCCTTAAACCAACTTAAACTTTCACCTCATGTCAAAATAATCTTACCGCCCCAACATTCACTCATGTCACTTCTGTGGAACGGTCAAACTTGATCTGCACTGCCTGAAGTGAGCGTGCTAAGAACTTTCCCCAGTTATCTTTCTGGCCAATAATCACTGATCTGTGAAATAAAAGGTTTGAGGGCCTGAGTGGGGCCTGCTTGAACCCTCTCTCTCAAATGCAAAATCTGCCCAAACTCAAGTGACCCACTTCACCAGGGACAGTGGAGGCCTGGAGTGGACCTCAGCTTGTTTACAGCTTACATTAACAGTGCAGATATGGTGTCAGCATGCATACAATGTGCTGTGTCACTGAACTATTTCTCTCGGCATCCCTGCACTGTGCCAGCTGTATCTCCCTGCTTTAATCTGTCGGTCACGTCTCCTAAATATATCCCCTCTCTCTCTCACTGTCTCTCTCACTACTTTGCTTCATACAGTAGGAGTCCTTATCTTCAAGGAACATGACTGCAAAGGGGTGTTACCAAAGAATTATATTGAAATGGGGTGTAACCCACCGTCATAAGTACAGTGTTCTTGGATCAAATTCTTTCTGTTGTTAGTAGAAGATATACAGCAGTTGGTGTCGTTTCAGTTCATAATAACCTGCTTTTTTGGAAGGTTTTTGCTGTTGAGAGATAACTTACAGGAGGACTTCTTATATGTGAGAGGTAAGTAGTGATAACATTCCTAGAAATTTGAATTATTTTGTGTTTGTTAGACTACAGAAAAGGCTTTCAAGTAACTTTGGTTTGTACATTTTAAAAGTACAAAATTTACAGTGAACTTTAGAGGTGCATTTTGTTGTCAGGCCCAGACTAGCTGTCTCTCCTTGTTTCCAGTATTTGTGTTAAGCTAAGCTAAGTGGCTGTTAGACATAAGAGTGGTATCAATGTTCTCATCTAAGTCTCAGCCACAAAGAGAATAAGCATTTTCCCCAAAATGTCAAAATGTTGCTTTTGGGGGAATAAAAGCTGTGAAGACTGAGAGCAGGGATCTACCCATTTTGTTTTCATAGTTTTCCCTCCTTCCCAGCTGCTTCATGTTAAAAACTGACCACTAGTGTGTCCCACCCTCATGTCATGTGTTATGAATGTTGCCAAGCTGAGCTGCGCTTTGTGTGTTGGAGAGACTTCTTGGACTTCATCATGAGTCTGACTTACTCCCAGCAACATATAAGCAAGCTGTTTTTAGTTACATGTTGCATTTGATGTGCAGACAGCTCACTGGTTTCCTCCAGAACCAGGGATCCCTTGTTACTATGTCAACCTGCACAACAGGAGGAAATACATTTGATTTAAACTCTGGCTCTAGTGTTGAATACAATAAGATGATGTTAACGGAGAGAAAATGGTTCTGACAGAAAAACAGAAAAGGAACATTCTTTTTGTAAGGGTAGGGGATTCTTTGCACTTAGCCGTTATGCATTACACTACTTCACTGTTCCCTGCAGGACACGCTCTTAAATAAACAACACATAACAACCTACATTATCTATGTAGCCCAGTGCCACATCATGCACACTGTAGCAGCCTCCTACACAAACAGTGTGCAGCACATTTCTGCTTTCTCCAAACACCCGTTGCCTCAGGGCAAGTGCGTCGCTAGCGGCAGGGACAGACCATTTCGGCTGCAGCTGAATGAGTTTAGCCTGAAGATACAACAATGCTTCCTTCATCTTTGTGGCAGCTAAATTTGAAGCAGAATTACCTAAGGCCAAAGGAGATGATAGCATTCTCAGCATCTCCGCTGCAATGAATGTCTATTTGTTTTTGCCTGGTCCCGCCCACCAAGAGTGGGGCCAATGCATAGACACATGGCTCAGATGTGTGTGGAGAGTTGAAAGAATGAACCAAGAGTTCTGGGAATCAAGTGTTTGAAAAAAGGCATTGTCAGGTTTCAGGTTGGCAATCCCACTCACGCCATGGCCAGGCATGAGTGACTGTATCTCAACTCCAGAAGCTGAATGGCTGGGGCTCGGAGCTGTGGCGCAGACCTGTGACACCTTTTCACTGTCACGCTCAGACAACAGCAGTCTGCTGTCCTGTTCTTTATTGAATTTGAGGAAGTTTACACTTGTTTACACTAAAGATATGGGTTAGTCCTCATCATAAAATCCTTTTTAGTGGAAGCTAAGCAGACAAAAATGGTTATTAGATTGAAATACCAGTCTGATCTTACATTAGTACTTGCAGAGAAAGAATTTAGCTTAATTAGCTGGCAAGCTACAGGTGATGAAATCCAAATGCTAGCATCCATGCTTTTGCCTACCTCTGGTTTTCAAGGTACACTCTGCCGGCATGCAGAAAACAAATGTGCAAGGTTCACATATTTATAAAGATAGAAATATGTAGCATGAAGCAGAGAGCACAGTCACAGATACACTTCTATATTGACCAGGACAAGATCAAATATCAAATTAAGCCAGCCATTTGACAGTTGATGTGATGGATTGTAGACTAGGACATAAACACACACATATAACAACATCTCTTTTTTCTTGGTCCACTGCTCTCTCTGTGTGTGTGTGTGTGTGTGTGTGTGTGTGTGTGTGTGTGTGTGTGTGTGTGTGTGTATCAGGAAAGAAACCAAAAGTCAAAAGACGCCTTAGGACAAGCAGGAAGAGGCAGCTGATGCCAGAATAGAGGAACAAGCCTCCCAAGAAGAAAACAAAGAATCTGTCAACTGTACAGCCGCAGCCAGAGTACCATAAATTCATGCACACAGACAAAATAGCCTTAAATACACAGCAACTTCTGAGAGATTTCATCATCTGCAGTGTAAAATTTCACCTGAAATTATCCAGATTTTCTTGCAAAATGGGGTTTAAAATTGAGAGACGTGAATAGCCCCAAAATATTTGGTGATTTGACATGCTGTGTAGGCAGTGAGTGAGTAAACAGCACAATGTCTGCTTTTAGCTAAAATTCTCTTTAAAGGCTGAACTTCAAATCTCAGCTGATTGATAACTAGGGAATATGAAATTTGGAGCAAAAATATCTCTTAAGTCAAAAGATGCAAATTGGATTCAGTTTGGCCTCTTGCTACATGCCAGGCAGTTAAATACTGTTAGATAAACAAATGTTACACACACAAGTACAGAAAGAGAAAATAGTCCACTGGCCTGTACACAGGGGATGTGAGTGTATGGAATTTTAAAATAAAAAATAGATGACAGTACTACCACATAATGATTTAGTGCTGCATGAGTAACTCTTTCCAGAACTTTACCCTGAATTTGGTAAATAATGAAACAAATGGTCTGCTTACGCATTTAAGCAGGGAGATTTTTACTATTTCTGCGTTGCAGTTTGAATTCTTCCACTGTAAACTAAAGCTAACGTTGATTTTAATACATTAATATTGGCCTACATTTATCATATATTGTATCCTATCATAAATCTTTTCTTACATCAAGCAAATGCATCATTGCATGTTAACTTTAAACTCCACCAAATGTTCCGCTATACTGTACAGCCCAGATTTAGCTCAGTCTAACACTGGCGACCAACTGCAGGACTGAAATGGCTGTTGAGCAAAATAACCTCAGCGCCTCTTAACGTGATAGGACTAAGCTTGGTTCAACACTTCTCTGATGATGACCGTGAAATATTTATGGCAGGGCACAAGTTGGGAAAGACAGGGGGAGGCATGTGTTTAAAGTTGCAGACTCAGTGTCTCTTTTAAGTGACTGACCATGGAGAGCACTTAAAATTGTCTCTTTCTTTTACGCAGGCTGCCACTGAAGAGGACGCACAAGGTAAGAAGTCAGCTGGGCTGGAATCATCATGAGCTTACCATCAGCTTCCATCTCTTCTTTGTCACTCTCATGACTATGCCTGCCTAGAATCTATTCTTTCTTGACAGATGATAATTTACCATAAGAATAGAAATTTAAATCAGGGTGACAGAATGGAGCCACGGTTGAGAAACAGCTTTACTTTGACTTTAACAACATTTCTTACATTCTGCCTGCCTGTGACTCATTCTGCTGTACACGAATACCATTATGGCCAGTTTATCCTGACTCTTTTCACCTTTTGCACAGAAGTTACTGAGAAATTGGGAGGGAAACTCAAATATGAACATTACAAATACACAGGTGGATATTTCAATTTAAAGAGAGAAGGCTGCTAATGATTTACTATTACCCAAAATTCATCCTAGAATATAAAAATTAGGATTCATGCAAAGTCTCCACAAAACTGATATGTATTTTGAAGACAAGAAAAACAGAAGACGTGAAATCGGGAATTTTCCTCACTTTTTGTCTAAGGAAATACATAAATTACAAGAGTACTGCAGCAAAAAGTGTGTGTTTGTGTGTGTGAAGCAATTCAAGAGCTCTGATTCTGACAAATCAGTATAACTTACTGTCTGTGTGACATTTGGAACTGAAGTGATATTATATAGGGGGCCCTGTCATTATATACAACTTGAATTTCTTCTTTTTGGTGATTTCAGTTTTCACTTACAGAAGGCAAAACAAAGACTAAGGATTTACATATTCTGATTTCTAAGCAAAAATACAGTACATATAGTGCAACGTATACTTTTCTTTCTTCTGTTCTTTCTTCAGGGAAGAAAGACGCTGGGGATCACTTCTCCATACATATGGCACAAAGGATGTTTCATGAAAGTGGGCAAGAAGGCAGATCAGGTGAAGCACAGGAATAGACTTTGTTGTAACTTATCACACATTTATATGCTCAGTATTCGGTATTGTGTAATTACAGGATGGAGCATATTCAGTATATGTGGCTCAAAATGTTTTACCATGAATAATTATAAATACAGTTGCAGAAAATAGTATGTGAACCCTTTGTAATTACCTGGATTTCTTCATAAATTGGTCATAAAATGTGATCTGATCTTTATCTAAGTTACAACAATAGTCAAACACAGTCTGCTTAAACTAATACCACACAAACAATAATGTCTTTTAAATATATACAGTCTTTTTCCAGTGACTGTGTATGAGTTGATAAACAGAAATCTAGGCTACAGAATCTCATTAGCTATTTGCATTAGTCCCTTTATGCTCCTCTTGAAATGATGACCGCTTTATTTATTGTGGCTCTGCCCTCAGGATATGACAAAGGGGCAGAGGAGAATGGCCCGAGAACAACGTTATATTTAGCCCACTTTTTTCAAACCAATTTCTGTTGGTTAATTTTTTATGCCCGCTGGAGGGCTGTGTGGAGTAAAAAGCTGTTGTGTTTTGCTTATTGTGTCTCATTATATTGTCTATTGTACTAGCACTTAATAGTTACACAAAGCTCTGATCCTGACCTGGCATTAACCTTTGTACCTCTCACGTTTAAATTACACCTAGGTCTATGATACATAATTAACATAAGGACAGTTTGATAAGATAAAAAAAATAGCCTTAGATAAAAAATTACTTCAGCTGGAGAGAATGTTAATATTTATCTGTAATTTAGCCTTGAGTGTTGTCTACCTTCTAGCATTTTATCTTTCTAGTTTGAATTCTGTTCTGTCTCCTATATTGCAGTCCTGGGAACAGTGGCAGTGCAGGTCGAAAGAGATCCTAAGACAGGTGCCACCGTCATCAGGTCAGTGGCCCCCGTGTCCACACCAGCTGGTGCAGCGACGGCTACCACCATCTTCGACGATGGCCGGAAGAGTATCCACGCTGTCGGGGGAATGGGAGCCCAACCCTCCACTGAAGAGCTCGGGCAGATCTTGAGCGCTATTGATGGGGTCGGGATGAAGGTGCTGCTGGATGATGTCACAGTCACGCCAAACAAGGCAGAGACAAAGCTAGAGAGAGTAGATGTCAACAGAGCTCCAGAGGTAAAAGTCTGGTCAGAAGAGGACAACAAGCAGTTAGACAGCTCTAGAAGCTACGACTTGGAAGCTGAGCTGAAGAATGAGAACTGTGCTGCAATTATGGGAAAAAAGGAGGATAAGAAAGAGAAGAGAAGCATCATGGCAGTTAGAGACAATGTTGGAGAAGTAGAAAACATGGAGGATCTGAGGTTGGAGGAAGGCCCGGTCACTCTTGTGTTCCTGGGATACAGTGATGCTACAACTGACAACGGTCACGGCCAGGAGGACAATGAAGGCATGCTCACTGTGGAACGAGTGATTATCACTGAGGAAGGAGAAGAACACGTCTTAGGGCCTGATACATCTGCTTCACCTCAGACAGGGAAAGAGTTGCAAGACAAAGTGTTTCAGGACATTGCCCTGGATGGAAATGGGCCAGGAGTTAAAGTCCAAGAAGAGGGAGGCGATAAGGTGCTGCGTGATTCATCTTCACCCAGTGTAGAAGAAGTAGAAGGCACCTCCAAGCACATGACCTGTCAGTGTTGTTCTGTCATGTAAGAAAATGATTGGAGAGCGAGACTCCCACATCAGCGTATCATTTGTAATGTTTGTGTCTTCCATCATGGCTGATATAAGAGAATATACCACCGTCTGTATTATATTAGAACGGTTTTGGCTCTGAGCACCCACCGCTACACTTTGCCAAAGAAGGAGACATTTATTATGTTGTATGTCTTTTCTAGCATCTATGGACTGGCAACTGGTATGAGGGACTATTTAAACCCACTTCCTCCCTCTGGTGGATAAAGCTGAGAATTTCAACATGCTCTCCTGCAGGCATGCAGATACTTGTCACCTTAACTGTCTCCATGCTTTAGGACATGTTTTGTGCCAAAAGCAGTCCATAGCCTATGTTTAGCTTTGTTTGCTCTAAGAATGGAAAAGGCATATGTTACAAGTATTTGTAATAGAAATTATGGTGTGTTTTATTGTGTAACTTTAATGTTGACATGAGGTGAAAAATAATTGACTTGAAACCTCCTTTTGATACTTTTAAATATGTACTGTCTTACCCACTACCACTCAGGGCTGTAGCTTAGTGAGCCAACTTTTGGGGGTTTTAATGTCCTGAGGAGGAGTTTGTATTCTACTCTAACTCCTGGGTCAGATGTATTTTAGTGTCAAAATCCATAGTTCAGCTTTTTGGGAAATACCTTTATTTGTTTTAACTTACTGTATAGCTGCCCCTTGACACTGCAGCATGTCGGGTTTTTTTGCATGAATTAAACAAACAAAATATCATGTGTTCACCAGTGAGTTTTAGTTGTCTAGCTAGTAGGCAGGCTTTGTTACCTTTGTATCACTGTAATTCGGTATAACATTGATTAATTACAGTGGATGTTAACTGGAACATAATTATAAAACAATATAATTAGTATGTCCATTGTGTCTAATTTCTTCAAGATCCCACTTTTGATATAAACTGTACTCACAGTTTCACACAAACACAAAAAACACTGCAGTGTGAACACGTTCCACATCTCTAGACGGCGCAACAACATTCAGTGTCTTCCTAAAGTCAAACTCCATGTACAGCTCAGTTTGAAGTAGTTATGACATCATAGTAAGACTGCTGAACTATACATTATAATTTTGTAATGGCCCATTCAACTCTGGAATGTCATACTTGAATCACTACAGTGCTGCTGTGGGTTATTTCAACTGCGTACTGCCTCTGAAAGAAGAGGATTTTGTTTGCTCACATGACACAGAGGAGGGGAAGGTACAGGTGCTAAGTAGATCAGCTGGATCATTAATATTTCCACTGAGGTCGGTCCTATCACGCACTGAAGATGACTGCAGCGCTACAGTCAGGTGGGTCTCTTCAAACTTTCTACATTGTTTGTTTAGCTGTGAACTTGTTTGCTTTTCTTTCACTCGTTTCTTTTCCTGATTGAGTGCCAGGTATTAATAGCAAAGCTAAATCTGGTCATACCACGAACAAATAGAGTTAAAGATGATGTCATAATCATCAAAACTTTATGTTTTCCTTAAATATTTGTAAGAATACTAGAATTTGTATGTGTACGCTACTAGCACAAAAGCCATTATCACATCTGTGCCCAAATGTTGGATAATGAAATCATGACACTGTAAGTGTAATACAGCAAAATATTTGAATATTTTTGAATAGCATTTAAAGTCATCTATAAGAACTTCGTCAACAACAACAACAACAACAGCGTAGAAAGTGTTCCTTGAAAGGAGGATGGAATAAACAAGTTAAGCTCATTAAGATGCATCAACATGTCCCATTGCTTGAGCATTATACAGTATGATGCTGCTGTTGGTAATCCTGAAATACAGTTTGGCTGGCATTAAGCCTCTGAATGCAGGTGTAAATATAGTCTCGTGAATTTAAAGCTGCAGCTCAGAGAACCAGATAATGCCAGAATGATATTTACATTAAGGAGAACAAGTCTTCAAAAAGTTTTCAGTGACACCGCATAGTGTATCCATGTTCTCCGTGATGTGTCATTGTAAATGCACCATACATGTCTAGTAAAGAGGAATAGTCACTATGGCTCACAGATAACAGGCGTTACCATAATGAGTTATGGTCTGTTCAACCAGACAGAACGATGGAAAAGCGTCATTCTTAACAGGCAAACTGGTCAGATGAGGAGGAAACCAATCAGCCACATCAGGCAGAGACTGTACATAGTGTGCATGCCAAAACAGACAGAGCAAAGCGGATTACTCTTTCCCTTTGTCAGCAGAATTGGCTGTGCTAGGTCACAGTGGGGGAGAAAAGTCACCAAAACAACACATAAGCTGTATGCCCTGCTGAAAAAAAGTCATTATTTTGGTGGCTTTTAAACATACGTCCTAAATCACTTCAGGCAGAAGACTTTAAGAGAGGCATCTTAAGAAATCTTGATAATTAAACATCAAAGCCAAGAGAAAGCTGTAGTAAGGCTGGATTACCAACCGGGCAAAGCAGGAAACTGCCCTGGGACAGCAGAACTCCAGGGGCCTGGATTTGTTTGCGCTAATGTAACAGAGAATTTGTTTGGAAATATGCACAATTAACACAAAACTTACATAATGAGGGCTTTAAGGTGCCCTGCGGAGTTTCCATGTAAAATAATAAAGTTTCTGTTTATATTCAGTGTTACTCCCTAAAACATGTTGTGAGTTTCCTTGAATGTATTTCCTTCCTCATAAACGTCTGCAAAGCCAAGAGAGTTTAAAACTTGCACCGTTGACATCCAAGTATACCAGTTTTCTTCTTCACTGCCTTTATTGGTGCATTTCTACTTTTCTTGACATGTTTCAAAACCTACATTTTTTCACTTTTGTGCTTATTTGTTGCATATTCCTAAATTCAAATTAATCAAATGACCATGCAGCAAACCTGGGGCCAGGAAGTATTATGGCACTGTGGGCTGAAGCAATCAAAGCACAAAAATATGATGAAAAGTTTTTGCTTATAAACCAGCACAGATCTTCATTCTGTCTAGCTAAAAACTATTTAACAAATATAGACAATACTATAATCGCTGTATGCAACATTCACTGCCACTTTAACCAGAAATAGCCATTATATCGCTCTTGCTCGCCACCAGACAAAATCAACAATAATTTTACCTTGTAGATTATTGTTAAACACACCTCATTCAAAATGAACAGAAACAAAATAAAACTCAACAAACCCATCTTTGTATTTCCACTGTTCCAACAATCACCAACTCTGGTTTGGTACATCTTTAATTCACGTGTTAGATGAGAAAAGAAACAACCTTTATATTGCTTTCCTCAAAGCTAACAGCTCACAGCAGGGGCCCACATGCACTAAGTAGCAGCAAGACCAGTTACCAAAACAAAGAACACAGAAACTCAGATGGCAACACACATGTGTCGTCATTATCTGCTCAGCACGCCATTACTCCACTGTATCTTTGCAAAGTAAATAGTTGTTTGCTGCTGTATTAATGTTCAGAATCTCATACACTTTGATATAAAGATAGTTCTGTTTTGTAAAATGATTTTATCTTTAACCTGAGTGACATTTTCTCACGTGTCTCATATTTAAACTTGAATGCACTTAAAGGGGAATAGAGAAGAAAGGCTTCAAAGGCTTGTACCCATGGAAACAAGAAATCCCAGACCCAGCCCTCAAGGTCTGGCCTCCCAAGATGATTGTGGTGTGTGGATGAAGATGGACTCCAACCCTGTGACAGACCACACAGAGAGCCCATCTGTAACCCATGGTGAGAGGCCCCAATATGAAACCAATGCCACTCCCCCTGCCGCTGCAGTGATCCCTAGGTACTACAGCGTGATGGATGATGAGGGCGCAGATGATGTCTTCATCCCACCACCTCCGCCAACCTACGTGGCTCCTTTGCTGCCAGCAGAGAGCAGCGCAGATGCAACAGTGAATAATTCCAGTGTGACCCTTACAAATTTGGCAGCTGACGACACTGAGGCTAAAGCTAATCCCAGTGGCTTAGACGGGCATCATGGTGAGAAGCAGTTAATGGCAGCACACAACAAGGTGGATGAAGTGATAACAAGCACGACGCATACTTCCAACGAGTCTACGGAGAACATATCTCTGTCCAAAGACAAGAACTCCGCTCTACCAAAAGATCAAGACCAAACATCCATGGAGGGGACAGGTAGTCTGATGGAAACATGTTTTGATCCATCCGGAAGACACCATCAGGATAACAGAACAGGAGACAAAGAATCAAACGAGGAATCTGAGAATATTGTCATTTTGAGTGGAGGTAAGGAAAACTGGAAGGCATCTGAAGTGGAGAGAGACAAATATCTCTGTGAAAATGAGACACATTTTGACAAAGAAGGAAACAAAACAAAATCGGAGGACTTTTGTGGTCTTGCTGAGACAGACTCAATGCAAATGATGGGAAATGTGGAGACAAATGCCCCAACACTGTCTAGTGTCAGTGTGAATGATGATGATTTTGAGTCATGTGGGCCACCAGAGCTCTACAAATGCAACCAAAACAAGATAACCAATCAGCCACAGCTACCAGAGATCCCAACAGAGGTGTCCAATGATGACGGAGAGCATGTTGACACCAGATCTTTGAACTATAACCTCACAAAGTATGACTGGGTGAGGAGAGAGAGTGGCACTAGCGAAACGCAAGTGCCCCAACTCCCCATCTCTGAAGAGATGGTGACAAAGGGAGAGCAGGGAGATGGAAGCAGGAGAATAGCAACTGATATCCAACAAGGAGAGCAACTGCTTGAACGTTTGCAACAGGTGCAGCTACGGCAGGATGTACAAATACCAGAGGGCCCTCATACCTCCCAGCAGGTTGTCAAAGACACAAGAGGTGAGATAAAGGGTGTGCTTGGGACTGATGTAGATGATTTGAAAGCAAGAGAAGGGGATCTGACAGGTGGAGATGAGAAGCAGGAGAGTGGATCTCACACTGCTGAGGATAAGGGAGCAGAAACAAACCTGGTGGAGAAGAATGAAAAGCATGATAGTAAAGACGCTGACACAAAAGGTAGTATGTCTTTGTCCACAATGTTTGCAGAGAGAGAGCATCACATGATTGCCCGAACACAGGCAGGAGACTCTGATGATGATCAACGTGACAGCTGGATACCTGCACATTTGTCTCCAATTTACTCTCATGACACATCTTCCACCCAAATTCCTTTTCCATCCACCCGCCACAGATTGTCAGCCACTGAGACCTCCATTGAGAGACAGATCCAGGAGGCAGCCCAGAAAAAGCAGAACCTTCAGAGAGCCGGTGGTGTCTTCAATCTCGCAGATAATCCAGATGTGCTAGAGATCCCCTTTAAGACCAGCATCTTGCTTGAGACACTTACCACCACGGTTGGCCCAGACCAAGGAAGTGACTGGCAGTTCTCGGAGCAGAAGATGCAGAAGGAGATAAGTAAGGAGACTCAGAGAGAACTGGTGCTGGTCAACCAGGGGAAGCTCCCAGGGGGATACAGCAAAGGTGAGGTCCGCCAATTAAAGGAGACAAAACTGCTGTTTGAGGCTTTCCAGCAGGATAACATGGAGGGTCCAACAAGGCACCGGAAACCACAAACCTCATTGCTAAAAAGTCATGTTTACCCTTCTGTGCTAGAGCGCACACGAAGCCTAGAGATGTTTTCACTCAAAAGTCGCCGCGTTTTCAGAGCGCAGTCCCTCAGGCTGTACAAATCTGCAACATCTGAGATGGAGAAAAGTCCCGAACACTTAAGATCAAAGAGCCCAACTGATGGTTCTCGAGACAAAACACGCTTATACCCCTACCCAACACAAGACAAGAACATGCGGCCGTACAAGAGCATGGACTCCTTAAGCACTGATGTCCCGACGTCAGCGTTGGTAACTAGGAACAAAACCAGGGAAGGGAACATGATACAAGAATCTTTCATCCTCGAACAAAACCCCTTCTACAAGTTGCGTCCTGCCCTGGCTCTGCAGCCAGGAGTAGAGAAGGACATCCGGGAGGCCAAAGAAAGAGAGGAGGAGCTGCGCAAACAGAGAAGCACTCTGTACGGAGAGAATAGGCCAAATAGTGAAGACGGAGAAGAATCTCGGTTCACACCAACGCTTGTACCAGGTTAGTCTGCGTGGTCTCTGTGATATGTCTAACATGAGTAGCAGTGCTAAGATGAAGTATGTAGAAAATTTCAAAACATTTCTGGATCATTTCCATCAGGTTGCTGAGATTCATCATGTATCTACGAGTATGTATAATAAGAGTCACTTAGCTCTTTATTCATTGCACGTCCCAGCCTTCTGGCACTCGGTCTGAGCACTTCACTGAATGCCTCTCTACATTAGCATCACGTAGTGTTATCTAAGGAGTCTTGTTGACAACTTAGTGTCACACCTGTCACAGACGGTTAAGGGCACATCACCCTAGAAGCAGCCTGATCTTAGTAAGCTGATGTCAGCGGGCTGAGTGACAACACGGCGGCTACTATCTGTACTCCAGCTAGAGCCAGGGGCGGCTCTGGTTCAATCATAGTGTTGTGTAAATATGAATGACTTCAGACAGTTGATAGGTCTTGTTGAAAGCAATGCAGTATGTTTGTGTCAGTACAGTTTTCATCCATTTTTTCTTTCTTTCTTTTTTTTTTTTTTTTTAATATCTGCTGTTGTTGCCTATGTGCACAGCAGGAGAGCTTGGAGACCTGACAAAACATTACAGTGTTTTCAGCAGCTGGATAATGATGCATGGGTTGACTCAAGGTGAAGATGATGACGCCACATGTGAAAGCAGTATAATGTTCCTGAGGGCTGGGCTAAACTGAGAGAATTAGTTGTTCTTCAGGTCAAATAAGCTGTAGCCGGTTACCCTAACCAGCCATGACACAATACTGAATAAGAATGTACCAAATACACTGGTGATATATTCATAGAGGACTTTTCAGCACAGTTTCGACACTGACTGAAAATTTAACCCTTATAGAGTCAGCTATACCTGAAATAATCTGGAGGTTTAAAATCATGTCACATCAACGTGTTCTTCATTTCAATCTTAAGGCTGATTAACGTGCTGGTCATAAACTGAGCATAATAATGTAGCATGCCATGGAAGAAACACTAGTTAGCCAGATATGCTAATGTTTGTTGATAAAGTTACAACAGACAAACGACACAGGTTTAGTCTAGTTAAAGTTTCTTAATGCGTTAAAGGAAACTGCTTAATCAAATCCCTTTATATTAATTTGCATATCTCCTGTCCTTTAGATGTCAGGAAACAGTCCAGGGGGAAACTGGAACGGGTTTGGCCACCTCCCTCCAAGAAAGACCAGATGAAATCTGAGCAGACACAGGTGATGCACCAGGTCTAATTACTGTAAATATCTTTTTGTTTTCTCCATTGTTCTGTAACATCTGTGCATGTGTGTTGTGTGCAACACTGGTGAAAAGAAAGTGTGACATCATGTTATATTGCCAATAATTCAGGGAAACTACAGGATGGATAATCATCAAAAAGTTTCATTATGTATTGTTTTGAAATCCCTAAGACAGTGCTGATAAGTAGGCCTACTAAATGTGAGGTTTACCATATCAGTAAAAAGTTACGTTGACTTGAATTTCAAATATGTTACCGCATATGTGGCTTTCTGGATCACGGAGTGGTCTCATGCATGGATGGAACCTAAAATGGATGAAAAAAAGACATTCGCTTTTAAGAATTGGCAAATACTATTTGTTTTACACATGCTTGGATTAGTGCAAGTGGTTCTGGAATGTATCTCAGATTCAGAGGATCAAGAAAAAGGGAGCGGTCGACTAATCTCTCACTCTAAATCCCTTTCTCTGTCTTATCTCACAGCAGGAGCCAAAGGTTCTCAAAGCAGGAGGTCAGAAGGCTCCTCTGTGGCAACGCTGGGAGTCCGGCCTGATCAACGGGCAGCCGCCCGAGGAAAAGAACTGATGATCATGATGTCTTCAACTATGCTATCTATGACCTGCAATGCTAGAGCTGCACAAGTCCAAGATTAATCAATATAACCAAAATCCTGAAAGTAGTTCCAGCTTGAATGCTTTTTGGCTCTCCTAACTCTGCTTTGGATCTATGTCAAATATACTTTTTTGATATCTTTAAATATTAGTTTCATTCATATAAATACAGCACATAAATAAAGCAGAAGTATCACTTTAATAATTGTCTCCATCATTTCTCTCTTTTAATCTCTATCTAATGCTACATGGCAAATGGTCAGTACTTGTATAGTGCCTTTTTAGGGTAAGAACAGCGATTAACATTCAGCCATCAGGAGCAATTCGGGGTAACCAAGGACAAGAACCATCGATCTTTCAATTAGCAGTCAACCTGCTTTACCTCCTGAGCCAAACCTGACGACATACTTTCAAGGTTCATAGTTGAGATATTAAAGGAGCACTCCACTGATTTTACACATCAAGTTCAGCTCACTCATCACTCAGAGTACCACTCAGCCTGTAAAAACAGTGTATAATGTCATTTGTGGCTGTGGCGGGAGCTTTTTTTTGATTCACCTCATTTGATTATAGTGATCACAATTACTTTTTTTTCCATATATCTATATATGTCTTTAGTGATTTTATCGTCTCATCGTATCATCTCAGGACAAACAATAATGCCAAATGGAGATTGGGGATTGATAGAAAGAATTTTGCAACAGGACAGAACATCTTCATCATGCTATGTGAATAATATAGTTATTGTTTTGGTGCCCTCCAGAGGTTTGTCACTTGGCAAATTGTAAATTCAAGTGGGAGTGGAAAAGCCTTTTGTTGTGTCGTGCCTAAATGAAGTCCATGGTAAACGACGCCATCAGGAAAACTTTCCCCCGTTGATCTGTGATCACGTTTACTAGAGAGAGCTTTTTTTTCTAATCTCCACAGACAGAAGCACACAGCTTAGCCCTTTGTACCAACTGTCATCCCCACTGACTCTGCCTTTTCTGTCTCGGGCATTCCCAATGTTAATTGGCTAGACTTTTCACCAACCCATGAACAGCATGCACGGCCAAGGCCTAGGTTTTTTGCTGTGATGACATTTTAAGATGGATCCCTAAACATCCTTTATAAAGATCCAAAATGCCAAATGTTGTTTAAAATTCCTACAAGGTCACATACATGAAGTCCATATCTTGCTTTATTTGAATCCAGCTTTAAATTAATATTGCTGAATCCCTACATAACTGGAACAGAAGGATGCAGATGGTGTCAAGTGAGCCTGAGCAATAAAGGCAAGGGTTCCTTGTCCGTCTCTGGCATGGATCAGCAGCACTAAGAAATTCACGCATCAGCATTTAGAGTGGGAGATACATCTTCAACACCTCATCCCTCCTGTTGACAACAAAGGTAAGCGGCACCATCAGGCTGTTTATAACCACTACCACAGTTCTGAGGTACTTATTTATGAGAGCATTTGCACTTTATGCTACTTTATACTTCTACTACAGATTATCAATTATACATTTAAAAACACATTAAGCTTCTAAGACACAATGCAGTGTTAAAGATTAAACCAGTGGTTCCAGGGTTTTTGGCTTGTGATGTTTTTTCAAAAGATCAGTATCTTGTCATGTTTTAGATGTCTATGAGTTGTAAGCAGTTACACCAAAGAGACATTTCCCCTCCAAACCGCTCATATGCTGTTATTTACAGTAAATAACCTTTGAAGCTCAAATAGGTAAAATTATCTTTTAGCTCACCAAAAAGACAAGCAACAAATACAAATTTGTGTATCAGAACTTTTCATCTACTATGTCTACACCTCAGAGCATGTCAGATTTATCATGTTACACTTTAGGGGTGGCTCAACCCCTAGGTTCTACCATGTGTGGAATAAGTGGGAGAGCTTTGGAGAATGAGATGGGTGGATGAGGTGGTGGAGTGGGATGGTTTGGGGATGGGGCAGAAGAAATGGTCTGTATTTATATGTAAAGCAGTCTGTTAACCTATGTTAATGTTGGTATACAAAGCATGTAAAGATAAAAATGTTATCTTCATATTACAAATGAAGTATAAATGAGTATCATCTCATCTCATACCATTGTGAATTCTAATCTTGGTAAGATCACATGATCTTATCAAATCTGCTTTTTTGATTCTTCATATTGTTTTCCATATAGAGGAAGTTGATGCTTTGTTAAATTCTTCTCCTTTGTTTAATAAAAACTAATTAAAACAATTTATCCACGTAGTGTGGAAAAGATTTTGTATTAGTTACCAGAAGAGGGCAGTACAGCCTTAGAGAAAGTTTTTCAAGACAACATCAAGACAACATATCTTTAGGCATAATTTTGGGCATTAGATTGTTTGTTGAATCAGAGTATGCAAGTATTGCAAGCACTACAGTAAACAGCCATATTTCCATGTAGATTTTAAGATAGTAACACACATAAATAACACATAACACAAACACACAACACAAATAAATTACATATCTTTAACAGGGCAAGAAAAGTCAGATCCTTGAACTTACTGAAACCTGTAACATAATAAGATCACTTTATAAAGACAAATATATGGAGGTTTGTTCACATGGATCCTTAGGATTGCTAATATGATACCAAGAAGTCACTTCAGAGAACAGTTAACATATGCTGAGAAAGTACAGTAGTTATGTAACCCTTGTAATTTGTCCAATGATGAGTCACTTACTTCACAAAACCAGAGCCACCAGCTACATGTACTGGCAATTCCCTGTACAACAAGAGGAGAAAAAAAGTTGCTCAAGAGCACATCTGCAAATTTTATTTTGCCATAGCACGTGGGTGGTAATTTCAGGTGTTTGGCTAACACACTGTATATAATATTTGAGGAAGAAACAAGCCTGTTGGACTTTCCAATACATTTAGTGTCTCCATATTTCTTCAAAACCACAGGTTTATTTTCATTGCATCATTCATTCCAACTTATCGCAGTGTAATGTGCAAGCTTCAGGACAGAAACAGCTAAGTAACAGTTCACAGTTAAGGGGGAAAATTGAGAAACAAGGGGTAGGGTTAAAGTAGGGTTAACAATTCAGAGACAGGGGGCTAAATAAAGACAGTACTCTTCACTCTGTGCTATTATTGTATTCAACCCTGCCCTGAGTGCAGAAATACCAAGAGCTTTGTGAGAGAGTGCTGATGAGAGAGTAGTACAGTGACAGCTCTGACATCACTTTCCTTCAGTGCCGTGAGATGGGCTCGACTCTGCTCTGCACCAGCGGCAGTAACCTAGCGCAATGGACAGATGATGGATGACTCATCCTTTCTACCCACACGACTTCCCATCGTCAGGATTCATCATCAAGGAACTCTCACTTGGCTCTAAATTAAACCGTTGCACATACGCCATACATTACTAAAGTCTCACTTAGAGCAAGGAAGGCTGAACATGTAGTTTGGGTGCTACAGAAAAAAGGAAAGATATGGCAGAACCAGATATTACAATTAGATTAGTTTTTAAATCCACATCAGCTGAGATAGCTGTAACATCAGAACATGTTACACAATGGAGATTGTGTGGGAATGGGAATAAACAGTTGAAATAAATTAATGGATAAATGGTTGAAATCATAGATTGTAAATAAAGATGAATGACATGACAGCTCCCCAAAAGGATGTCTAGATGGTAACCCTAGACTTCTGAAACTATACGCAAAGGTGCAGTTTGCCTTCAGGGCTTTCTGCTCTAAAGCCACTGTTGATGTTCCACCTGAAACCAACCAAATTGATATACATAATAATATAAATATAAATATAAATAATAACCCCTTAATGCCTGAATTATTTTACAAAAAAAAAATCAAAGAAATTATTTGTGTTTTCATTTGCTTTCCTAGGTACATATCAAATATGCACCAACAGGCATTGGGGGAATCCATGTGCTATCTTGGTTTGCAGTCTGCAAGGAAGAGGTATGATGCGAATTTGCGACAGTCAGCGTCAAGGGGATAAAAAGAAATAAAAAACTGAACATAATAAGTCACCCCAGTCTAAAAATAAATATTAAACCTTTGGCTTCACACAGGACACAAACCTGTGTCTATATCTACAGCTGACTGGTAGCTGGCTGGTCATGGCTAGACATGGGGCAAACTAACACATCACATCACTACACACCAAAAAATAAATAAAATCCTGAAAATAGTGTGTTACTTTAGTTAGTTCTCATAATGTTGATGTACAGTACTGTGCAAAGATCTGAGGTCAGTATGGGAAAATGCAGTCAAGTTAGAGTGTTAATAGATTATGTTTATCAGTTATCAAAATACAAAGTGTGTGAACAGAACGAAATTGTAACTCTATTAGGTCTGACAACCCTTTGCCTTCAAAACAGAATAAATTCTTCAAGGTACACTTGCACAAGGTCAGGGATTTTGTAGGCACAAGCAAGATGAAAAACACATCGTGCTTACTTCCCTTCGAAATGGGAAGTTCAGTAGTGCCATCAGCTCAGAAATGCAGAAAACATTGGGACCCTGGTATACCCATCTACTGTCCAGAGAGGTCTGGTCAGAAGTAGCCTTCAGGAAAGACTTGCGACCAAAAAGCCAAACCTCTAACATTGAAACAAGGCCACGCGACTCAAATATGCATAGAAACACGAGGGGTGCAGAAAAATGGCAGCTGGTGCTCTGGACTGATAAGTCAAAATTTAACTTAATTTGTTGTGTTGTTTAAAGTCAGATAATGTTAGCTATCACACTATAGTATGACTTGCCACATTACTTCACCAGCCTGCAAGAAATTATGGAACGGTACAAAGCAAATATGGAACAAGTTGTTTGATTAGCCTAGAGTGATGCAAGGCAGGAGCAGTCAGCTAGATTAGCATGGGTCTGGTGGTGCCTCGTAATGTTCAATTTAGATGTATTGTCATTTTACAGATATTCAGGTACACAGCTTTTCCACCTGTCTCGATCACTGTAACCTACGTTTAATATGGTCCGTTAAACTAAAGTGCATTAGTTCAATGTCAAACTGATAAAAATATTACTGTAACGTTGCAGCGGGAATTTACGTGAGTTTCTAGCATTTTGTGTGATGCTGTCTCCAGCGTTTTGGTCTCTGTTTTGACCAAGGCAGAGTGCTAGCGCAATAGTTTGAGCATGTGCAGGAGCACACGCTTATCTATAATGTGTGTTTGTATGGATTACTGACCAGCTGATCAGGCTAATTAACAGCTAATTCTCAGTTTGTAACAGCAGTATGCAGTATATCAGACAGGATTTTGTTGGAAAGTCACACATTCATTACTGTTTTTCAATACAGTGACTCCTAATTGTTGATTGTATAGATATATATTAGTTTTGTCTTCACACAATGTAATTGTCACTTACTGTTATGCCATTAGCTAAAAATAATAGATACATGATTGAAACATCTAGTTTCTGCCACTACCAAGTAGAAATACTAATTGCTCGTTCTTCTTCTTGAATAACTGAAGTGAAATGAATGAATAAACATTGGGTAGTGGGAGCATGATGTAAGGACAGAATAAACAGACCTCAGATGGCCCTGCTTAGTTGAGCCATTGTTCTCAACAAACCCTTCTATTCGCTTTCCCTCTTCCCTCCTCCTCCTCCTCTCGCTCTTTCTTTCTGCTGGATGAAAACTCAATTGTCTGATTCCATGATCCCACATTACAACAGTTAACAATAATATAAAGAAGTCGTGCATGATAAGATGATGAGTGTGATTGTTACATGCCGTGAACAACTCTTTGTCTCTTTGCCTTGTGTTATTTCTTTTCAAAAGCTTCTGGGTTGTTGTCATCGCTTATTTTCTGGAATGTAGAATGGTTTTCTCTCGAAATAAATGTTTGAGGAACTTAAGAAAATTAACCATTTCCTTCTGCATTTGAATTGTAAAGACACACATTGTGCCAGTTTCACAGAAGCTATACAGTGTCAGGATAAAGAGAGTTCAAAACATCATACTCAAAGTATTGTCACTTGACTAGACTTTGTTTTTGCACTACTTCCATTTATGTGTTCCTCAAAGTCTCATATTAGCTTTGAATACAGATTCATTAGACTGTATCTTTTTCAGAATAACAGGGGCTATTTGAAAATGTAAAAACATTTCATGTGAATAGTTGTATTTAAAATGTATCTGCTATACAATCTGCTTCAATGACAGTACAATTGATGCTTTTAGAAAGTACACAGTTAATAAGGATAATTATTAGATGTAATTAGTTACTTTGCACTGCTTTCGTAATGAGGGCGACAGGGTGTAAGAAAGACATGGACCATGTCAAAAATTAAAACTCTGCCTGCAGGCTTTGCCGTGTCATGTGAATTGCAAAAGCCTGACATTGCATAACATATACAGTAGCTTCTAGTAGCTTGGAAGTATGCAATTTGTGTAATAATCCAGGAAAATACAAAGTTGCTAACAGTGTGAGTAGTCAGATGAGCAGGGTGGTTTAAGGTTGCAGAGACAAGATTCTGATCTTTTAAAATGTTCTTCCAGCCCTTGGCTGCTGGCCTGGGCAGTTGGCTTCGAGCATCAGGGGAACAGTTCACTTTGGGTTAAGCTCTTTTAGCCAAATGTTCATAGCCCTTTTTGCATGCATGGTTTGCCTCTCTAGTGGCTTCTGCTGAACTGCCTCCCAAATCTATTTTAGGATTTAAAGGAATGACAGTGGAACACCGCTGGGATTAGGATGCATTCGGCATTACATAAAAGTGAAGATCATGTCTTCGGTGAATGTTAAACCAAAAAAGGAAGCCTCCCATGGGAACCCACTCTCGAAGCTTTCAGCGTGGTGGGGTCTGTGTTGGGAATTAAGTCTAGAACAAAAATGCTTGAAATTTCAAGGTTGTTGTCAACAGATTAGTAGTTAGATAGATACATGCAAACTGTAGACAGTGCAACGGCCTTTAAGGTTCCTTCTTTGCTTTTGTAAAGGATAATAAAACAATCATAACCATACTAATGTGTTTGCTGCGAAAATATAAAACAAATGAAAAGATTACTCGCAAATGGGATTAAATCTTATTGCATCACAGCATATATCAAGTTACATGAATACGGGAAAAATGCTGAATGGTTCCTGTATTGGGATTATAGTGACTTATTAAAAAGAAATTGTGTTCCTTAGTGTGGATTGTTTTACCCTAGGTTCCTATGACTGGCCTAACTTTCATGTCATGAGCATAAATGAGGCACCATATTGCTGAAATTTAAGACACATTTTTTAATGCCTGTTTGATGACACATTTGCGTCTGTATGTAGCATCAGCAGAAACTCTCCAGAAACTGCTTGACCATCCTGCCAGACTTATCTGCAGGATCCCTATGCCTCTATCATCTATGTTCTGTTGTGTTCATAGTAATGTTTTCAAAGTGGATTTGACAAGGAGATGCTGTACGCTTTAAGCAAAAGGGATTTCAGGAAACCAGACTTTAGTTGGTCATAAGAGCATGGTGATGCAACAAGATCCATTTCATGTTATGAAACGCAAGGCTTGCCTCATATATTAAATTCTGCTTTTTCTCTTATAAAGACCGTGGTAGCAAGATAATACTATTACTACTACTAACAATAATAATAATAATAATAATAATAATAAAGATGTAGAGAAGAAGACATTTTTGGACAGCATACAAAATAAAGGAACAGCCAGTCAAATTTATCCTGTCAAAGCTTTCTAAATATCCCTCAAAGTACTACAGATGCTGCTCTGAACAGGGGGAAAAAGTGGAAGATGTTATGTTACACATTATACAAACAAAAAAAAATTTCAATAAGCGAAGGTATACATTTTCTAACAAACCCCAAGGTTTACTTGCACTACTACTACAATAAATTAATTATCAGGTTGTTCCTGATTCGTTCCTTAGCAACTTCTCACAGTTTTGTAAGCAACCTGTAACCCCACGTGAGTTACATAAAATAAGCCACATTCCTGACTATTAAATCCAACTTTTTCCTTCCTCTGTGGAAGCTGGTCCTGGACGCTATCACAGTTTAGGTTAACTCTTTACTTTTTACTGGAATTGAGAGTTTACACTCTAGTAACCGCAGTCATCATTACCGGAGATACTGTTACGTTTGCCAAACACATCAGTTATGCTGGAATTATACTCGTCCACAGATGCATGTAATGGGTGTTATGTGTAACCGTAGGTCACAACAGCACTCAGAGGAGCTGGCAAACATCTGAAATGTTCTCTTGGCCATTTTGCACGCACTTTTGACTTCAGCTCGACACTTTCCTATGGACAGTCAAGTCACACAAAATGCCAGTCTTCAATGTTGGCTCATGAGGTAAAAGAAAAGACTTTCCGTTGCACTGCACAACAAATCTGGTGGAAACTGATGTTGACTTTAAAACAATCTGTACCTGTGTTTTGTTTTTGCTTCTGGCCTGTTTGTTTACATTTTGGTAAATCTGCATCATAGTACATCTGAAGAAAAAGTCTCAATCTGTTGATTATGAGCCAAGATCCAAAGAAGCACCATGTTCACAGATTTGAAATACAGATTAATTGAAGGAAGAAAAACAAAAAGGGGACCATGAATATCCAGTGTAATTTGGCACACTGAGGGATTATACACATAAAGAGGTTGGGCAGGATAAGGAGATGTAACGACATTGTTTCTAATGTTGCATCTCTACTTTGGATATAATCTGTGTGACATGGTTTAGAGGGGTTGTACTATGGTGTGTATGCTGTGTAGTGTCATGGCAAAGAGTTTCAGAGACCGGAAAGATTATCAAACAAATAAATTATGACTCACGCCAGAAACAACTTCAACATCTGTCCATATTCGTGCTGTAAAACGAATACAACAAAAACAAAACATGGAGCATTAATTGTCTCTTTATGAGAAATTACATTCGAGCACTGCTGTGATGGCTGAAGTCCAACAAACCCTCTGCCAATGCTGCCTCGGGTGAACCTGAGCACTCAGGACACTGTGCCACCGTCATGCTGGAGTGACCAAGGTGGAAACTGGGCCATCTATATCAGTACTACCTCTGATTATGAACAGATTATGCAACTGCACAGCATGCTTTACATAACCAACTATAGCCACGCACTCCTCCTCTAAACATTTTGTTCCCAAATGGAACAATTTAATTGCCCCAGTCCCTTTCTACATAACCTTTAAGCCCACTTGACACCTAATGAAATATGTTATGTACCTCCAACACCATAACTCCTCCTTACGCTGGGATTTATATCTGTTTTTGTTATGAACTGAAGTTAACTATGACAGCAATGTAAATCAGAGCCTGAGTGAGATAGATGGTGTGTTTACAAAACAGCAGCTTCTGGGATGAATGTTGTTTATTGAGTGTACACAGAGTTATCTTAAATAACTGATGGTGCTGATAACATTGTGCAGTTGCAGTAAATTTCCAGTGATGTGGACAATCAAACACTCTGTCCGAAAAAGCCCCATGTGACTTGCCAAATCTCCTTTTAAATCTTTGCTCAAAATACAGTTTTATAAACTTGCTTTTATTGCTTTGGCTGCACTGCAGTTTTACATCTTATGAATGTTTGAATCTTGTGAACATTATTCGGGGGTAAGGGTGGGGTTTTTGGGTTGGGTTGCCATGCAACTCAAACATCATGTAGGCTACGTGTGATTGATTTAACCATCTTACATATCAGGCTAAAACATCTTCTCATCTTGGGGCGGTGATGGGGCAGTGGACCAGACACATGCCGTGGGTGTGAGAGACCTCCTGGGTTCAATTCCCCACTGTGACACATCCACCAACGTGTCCCTGAGCAAGACACTTAACCCTTAGTTGCTCCAGAGGCATGCGACCTCTGACTTACATAGCCACTGTAATTCTCTTTGGATAAAAGTATCAGCTAAATGAATAAATGTAGATGTCATCTAATTTATATATATTCTTATTAAGTGGCAGCCAGGTCCCTTCCACACCACAATAACTTTGATATAGTTTGCTATTTTTAATGTTTTACATTATTCATATTTGAAAACAAACACAAATCTCTGGCTTTATAACATCACTACTGACTGTAATAAACATATAGGACACAACAGGGAGAACAGCCGGCTGGAGTGTGCTGTGGCTGCTTTGAATTCTGGGTCAACAGAAGAAAACTAAACAAACTTGTCATCATTATGTCACATGGCTCCTTCTCCTCTAGACCACCTCAGGATACAGCTCGAGCCTGCCCTGGTGACAGTTATTATGACAGATCTGAGGAGACATTCTGTTGCAGAAAGAAACCTTATATGTGCTCGATCACAGTGTTTTTGAAATGAAACCTTGTCAATTTTGCCATTCTTTCTACAGCTGTGGGCATGTGGTGCAGATTATTTTGATTAATCCCCCCACATTCTCCCGAGACACGTCCCTTCCAATATATGTAATTTGTTTTATGAGCATTTCATAAGCCATCCCCCCACCCCCACCTCCCCGCCCCAAACGATCAAAAGTGGTTGCTTTGGAAACAGCGTGACGTATTACAGAGCCCAAGAATAGAAGCATGAGGAGGAAAGCGAGTCTAAGACTCTTGGCTTCTGACTCACAATCGGTCTGAGTGCCTTTCCAAATGTTTTCCCTCTAATGTGTGTCAGGGGCAAGCACTCAAATGATGCTGAAATGTTTGTGTGATTACAGAGCAGACAGCAGGGTCTGTGTTGACATGGTGTTGGAGAGGTAACCTGCTTGTGGTTTCCCAGATAAAGAAAACATCAACTGGCTGGTGGAGTTTGGAGGAGACTGAGGTCATGACTGAGGCAGTGAGCTGAGGAATGGCTGAAACATTTGGTGGGAGAGCACATATAAACGACTGCACTGACAACAAATTATCAATAAACATATATGCGCTCAGACACACACGCTCTGCTTGTTATGAAACAGCCCCCCAAGTCAAACTGAGTCATAGCCTATTTATAGATACCGCAATACATCTCTCATGTGTATGAGCCTTGGATAGAGGTATGTCTGTGGTATAGAAAAGCTGTTACATAAATGTGTTTCTGCATACATGTCTCAGGGGAGCAGTGAGTCATAATATGTGTATGGCTCTCTGCATTTTTCTTAGTCACCAGCCACATGAAAAGTAATGATCAAGACAGCTAAATTTGGTTGTATGTGGAATTCTTATATATTTTCAATATAAATTTGAAAGTACTTGACATTTAAATGAACAGTTTAAAGAAATACACTGCTTCGCTTCCTCGCTAACAGTTGGATGAGAATATTGATACCAGTTTGCTTAGCTTGGTTTAAAAACTGGACATAGGAGGAAACAGGTAGCTTTGTCCAAAAATAACAAAAATCTGCCTACTAGCACCTGTAAAGATCACTATTTAGCATGCTATATCTTGTTTGTTTTATCCATACAAAACCAGAATTGTTCCAGTAATTGTTAGCTGAGCTACTGATGGTTGCAGCATCACATTTAGAAACCAGAGTGGTATCAGTCTTCTCATCTAAATCTCAGCAAGAAAACGCAAGGCATATTTTCAAAACAAAATCTGTTTCTTTACGGGCAATGCTACAGGCACTTTGATTGTGACAGTTGATGTAAAAATTGACAAAATATGTCACGACAGCAGTGTGTATATAATGCAATGTGTTTGTGTAATTGTACAAAGAGATGGAGCAGATCAAAGATAAAGAAAAAGAGGGAGGGTAAATGGCTAAGCAGAATTTAATTTGATGTGATAACCATGTGCCAGGGTCAGAAAAACATGTGTTAATTATGATCCTCCATTTGTATTTGTTCATATCTAATATTGCTGTGAGTGTAGACAACAGCTCCTTTTAGCTTTCATAATGCCGGCTGAATAAAGTGTTATCACATTATATAACGTTATGTAGCAGGTGAAATGAGGCCAAGCTGCCATGTCCTTAGATGAGACGGTGGTGGTGCGGCACACTTCCGTAGAACACTGTGTCACTGCAGAGGGATTTTCTTCTGAGCCATAATGGAGCAAACATGAGCAAAGGCTTTTCTTAAACAACGTCAGACCGCAATTAAAGTTCAGAGGCAGCAAGGGCATGTAAGGATGCTGCACAGGGGAGGAAACAGAAGAGGAACATTCAAAAATGTGCCTAGAAATAAAATAAAACACAGAAGCTTGAGGAATGATCAGAGAGAGTGGTGCTGACAGGTGACAGTCAGCTGAAGATGATCAATAGCCATCGGTGTTACCTTCTTCCTCTAACAGCTAACTGCATCCGCAGAGTGACAGCCCCCTCCTTCCCTTGTCCTCCTCTCCGGACTTCCCGTGAGGCCTGGTTCAGAGTGTATTTTAAACTTGTCCCCACCAGCTCCTGCAGGGCACTTTATGTAACATGCCTTTGCCCGTCAACTTTGCCTAACACCTCCCAGTTCATCTGTCTGACTCCGGGTGCCTGTTTTTGTAAAGCCGGTCAGCTGATGTAAACAGTCTTGCAGTGAGTCTTGTCTGTGCCACCCACTTGGCAAGAACAGGGCACGGATATTTATATCCATGCTGCTGCCCACCACTGTTGCAGACAGAATCCAACCCGGAGCAGATGAATTATGAAGAAAGCCAGGATGCAAAATTGATGCTGTCTGAGGCTGGGGAATATCATTCTGAATGCAGTTTATAAATGTTCATGTTATAAACAGATGTGTGTACTGCCAGGCTTGTAGAGCTTTCCTCTGGGAAACAACTGTTACCATTGTTCTACAAGCATCATTAAAATAAATTCACAGTACTGCTACCACCACAAATTATCAAAAAACAGAGAACTATTACTGTTGATACTGCATGGGCAACACTTCTTCATATTTAAACGATAAGATAAGTCGATTGTCAAGTTTCCCAAAATGACATATATGTCCGTTCGAAAGTACAACAACAAATATGACCGTTTCGAGCATTGGCAAGTACCAGTCCAGCAACAGGCTAATCTGACTTTCAGTAGGTTACGTAAAATTTTATTTAACACGTGAAAAACGTAAAAAAGGTTGTAGTTTGATTAGGTTTAGGCAACAAAACTGCTTAGTTAGTTTTAGGAAAAGATCATAGTTTGGGCTGAAATAAGTACATTGCATAAGTCCCGTCATGTAAGTAATTTTAGACACATGACATAAGTCATTTACAAAATGTTATTTAACTTAAAGGTTCGAGTTTTAGTGCCATCTAGTGGTGATGGTTTCAAATTGCAGCCAGCTATTCATAGTGCATTCATGTACTCCGCGGATTTGTGATTGGCCTTTTATTGTGGCCAGCCTAAGGCACACCTATGCAATACCCATGCTGTCTGATCAGCATCTTGATATGTCACACCTGTGAGGTGGATGGATTATCTCGGCAAAGGACTAACAAACAGATCTGTGAACAATATTTGAGAGAAATATGTCTTTTGTGTACATAGAGAAAGTCTTAGATCTTTGAGTTCAGCTCATGATGAATGGGGGTGAAAACAAAAGTGTTGCGTTTATAATTTTGTTGAGTGTAATTCAGCACTAATTATTAGGAACATATATGTAAAGGGTAACTATGGTATTTTGGTATTAACTGGACCCTATTTTTCCATGTTTTTGTGTCTATGTGACTATTGGGGACACATTCTTTTTGAAATTCGTCAAGTATTGAGCAGCATTGAAAGAGGGCTGCAATGTAACCTTTGCGGGCAATTGTGCCTCGTCAAAGTGCGTTCACTAAAGTGCTTGTTTTTGCCACTGACAGGCTCAGATTGTTATTACAAGTGTCTGACAACATTATGCAAAGGATCTCTACAGAAATACACCTGTTTTTAAAGAGTAAGATCGAGAACAGTTGCTAAATCGCTCTCATCAAAGCCTCCAGACTCCATTGACAAAAAAAGGAATTTTACCTTGCAGAACACAGGAGTTGCTGGTCTACCGCTGCCTCTGTCGTTTAGAGGGACATTTTAAAGGGATAAAAACACCAAAGTCACAAAGCGGTAGACCAAAGAGGTAAAATTACAGTTTTTTCAGACAAATCAGTGTTGAATTCAGACATGTGGTGCATTGTTTATGTTTTTTATATTGGGCTAGGTAATAATGATTGGGACAGAACATAATAAACATTTATGTAAGCGCTGAAAACAAGTATAATATTATAATTATGATTTATATTTTTTGAAAACCAGGACATTTTAATGTTTTACAAATATTTGCAAGGACTCGGGACACCTAGCTTGAAACCGGGACAATCCCTGGCAAACCAGGATGTCTGGTCACTGGGTAACAGCTGAATGTGACTCTTTCATTGTTACGGTTTAACTCGTTTATTTTCAAGGCTGTGTTTTATTTCGTGTATGCTATTCAGTTTACATGTTTCAGACAGTCAGTGTGACTTATAGTCCCCCTGTAAACATTTGCAAGCTTCCCTGAGGCATGAGATGTTTTTCAGTTGAGGCACCGTGCTCTGTTTACAGCGTTATGTGACCTCTTTTCCCTGTAGGTCAAAGCAACAAGGTGAGCTGTTCCATAACAGGCTCTGCTAGAATGTCAAGAATTCTCCTCGAACTTGTTGAACTCATATGGTTCCTCCTCTCTTTATGTTGTTTTCCTTCTAAGTCAGTCGACTGCAGCGCTTGTATTGGGTAATGTACTATGAGGAAAGAAAACAAAACTGTCAATGCGATGATGCTGAAGTTTTTACTCTCACTTTACAGATAAAAGAATCCAGTAACCACAGAATCTACTTTATTTGAATTTACATCTTTTAACATCTTATTTGTGTCATTTTTGTGACACTTTGTTTTTTTTGCTTCACCTTGGAGACAAGTGGTTTGCTAAGATCCTCTTAGAAAATCATTTTTTTTGTGAATTTCCAAAGAAGTTTAAGGCAAAACCACTTTCTCAAGTAGATGCGTTACATAGACATATTTCAAAAGCTGAACAGCTGTATGGTGTAACCCACTTCCTGTTGCATCAAACGGACGTTGTGATTTTGTGAGAAACGTTCTTGTATTAAATGTATGCATTATACTTGCATCTATACGAGCAATACAATAATTAACTATCTTATCAAACCCTCAGGGGTTTTTTTCCCCCGACTTACTTGTCCATACATCACGTGACTAAGTTACAGCTGTAGCATAGAAGTGATTAAACATTTAAAATGGCTATCACGGAGCAGTAAACATGGAATTTCTTACATCTTCACATTGAAGTTAAATGAAAAAGAGCCAGAAATTCCCAATAATAACACATTAATTTATAGATACATTGTAGATGTAACTGACAGAACTGTCTTTTCTTAAGGTACAGGGATAAAAACTCATCAGGGGAAAAAACACTTTTAATATCCGCTTTACAATGTGGATTTACAGTGGATTTTAGCATAAGATATAGAGAACAACTCACCTAGAATTATGAGATACAGAAACAGAGCGGTGTTTGCTTGTGTGCATGCGTGCGTGCGTGCGTGCATGTGTGCAAATGAATGTGGTTTTGGTCTTTACAGATATAGCAACTGCTGTTTGGTCAGTCAATGTTAGGAAGGTTAAATGAGTAGTAACGTACGTCACGTAACGTTATTCTACAGTAGAGATTCATAAGGCATGTGGACAGTCAACAACTGACCTCCCAGAGAGGGTCCTCCTTAGGCGTCATTCTCAGGTGACTGTTCTCAGGTGTTTTTTAGACAACTCAGAAGGCGTGGATCTCATCTCATTCCCTGTGACTCCATCGTTGCAAAGGAGAGCAGTAGCCCGACCAGTAGATTGGCCTACTCCCTTTTATTGCAACTATCAGCACACGGTTTGCTTGCTGTTTGTGCCAGGGATCCATTTTATTGAGCTTGGAAGTTCATAACGCCTGAGTGACACATCATTGCATGCAGTTGAAGCAGCATTCATGGATGGTGTAATGTTGTGAGCGCAGATTTTGTACAGTCCATAAAGTGAACAGAGAATCTGATGCAGCCCACCTTAAATCTCCTCCCTCCTCTGCACTCAGTGAGGCTACAAACCCACTGTCATATGCACTCTATTGTGCCCAGTAAACGGAATAAGGTATATTTTGGGCAAAAACAAACAAATACAGAAATATCTTACATTTCAAGCTGCAAGCAGCATTGGGCGGGCCCTCGCACTTGTAGCACGTTGAGCAGTGAGACAGCCGCGTTGCAGATTCTGGAGCTCTGCCAGCACGGCTGTGAATTTCCTATGCGCTTCGGAACCTGCATGAAGGTGTTATACGTCACTTCCTATGTCTCCTTTGTGGCGCCGCAGAGCACTTGGCGCTACGACTACAAATGAATATTGCCGCGTGGATGTATTCTCGGCAGGACAGTTATCAAGCATGCAAAGATTGGTACAGATTTCAGCATGTACAGTTAAGTTACGACGACTTCCTGTGTCATGGCGAAGCATGGAACTTCACCGCCACGCCACCGCCACGCCCTTAACTGCAAAGTCACAAGTTTTACAACATGGCTTCATCAATGTGTTATGGGTTTGTCCAACCTGCTAGGAGTAGTACATCACAGCATAAAATATGTCATTTCCTGTTGCCAGCAGGTGGCGCTATGACTTTGAGTGAATATTGGCATGTGGATGACTCTTATAGTGCATTCCATATTTGGTGCAGATGTGAGCATGTAGACTGAGTCACAACAACTTCCTGTTTAAATGCGAATCATAGATTTTGGACGCCACGAAAACTCACCGTTTGTACAACTTTTAATCATCAAAGGGTTTAGACTGCACAGCACAAATCTGAAGTCAGTCTGACTAATGTGTAAATCATCCAAAAATGACCACAAAATTCAAAATGGCCGACTTCCTGTTGGGTTTAGGACATCACTCCAAGAGACTTTTTGGTACGCCTGGACATGATACATGTGCCAAATAAATTTCATACATGTAGGTGAAACGTGCCACGGGGGCTGCTTCATTAAAGGTCACTTCCTGTTGCCTGCAGGTGGCGCTATGACTATGTGTGAAATTGCCATGTACATGTGTTCAGGGAGGGACTCTTATTAAACTGAGTAGCAACACTCAACAATTTTCTGTGTCATGGCAAAGCATGGAACTTTGCTACCATGCCGCCGCCACGCCACTCCCACGCCGTTAACCGAAAACTCACAAGTTTTTACAACACGGCATCGTCAATGTGTTAAGGTTTTTTTGGGACAGATTTGAAGTTGATATGGCCAAACCTGCCAGGAGTAGTACGTTGTAGCGTAAAAAGTGACATTTCCTGTTGCCAGCAGGTGGTGATATGACTTCGAGTGAATGATGGCAGATGGACGTGTTCAGGGCAGGACTCTTATTATCCATTTCAAATTTGGAACAGATGTGAGCATGTGTATTGAAGTTATAACAACTTCCTGTTTCTTGGTAAATCATTGATTTTCCAAATGACTCACACGAGTGGGTGATATTTGTAAGCAGGACTACTAATTCAAATCTATATGTTTCAAGGAACAGCTAACCTGGCTCTGTCCGCAGGCAACATAATCCAGCTCAGTTTTTGTTTAAACCCAACAAATTTTCTGTGTATTGGATTTCCCATCATTTCGTTCTATTCCTTGAATGTTCAAAAGCTTTTTTTTAACTGAACTGTTATTAGCGTTACAAAGCCACGGTCAAACAGCCTTGTATTGCTGTCATTACAGACAACAACACCTTACAATAAATTTGCCTAACAAGTCATATAATTTAACCAAACCCAGAAAGCATGTTTTCTGTGATGCAACATTTGTGTAGAATATTCCACATTAACAGTAAGTCTTGTTTGGTGCAGCTGCTGTCCTGGGACTATCAGAAACCAAAGGTGATGAAACAGTGAGGGTCAAGGGGCTCAGAGTGTATCTCTCTGTAAACTTCAGCATGTTTGCTCAGGGGGTTTATGTGATATGATACAGTACATGCAGTTCATTGTCTCCTGTACGCACACAGACGCAGCAAGTGTTTACTAAAAAAAACAGAGGTCACACAAGGCTTTCGCCCGAAGACCTCGTCCTGATCTCACACTTGGCACACGAAGCCAGCAAACACACACACACACACACACACACACACATACTCAAAGGCACTACAGAAGACTAGTCACACACAGGGGCAACAATGAGTCAGATGTTGTGTAATGCACAGGATATTAGTTACTGTAGATAAAGATTTGTAATTCAACATGTTGCATTATGCATTATTATGTGCTGTGAACTATTGTGTATGTATCTATTTAAGTATTACATCATTTTGCAGGGGTTGATATTTAAGCACCAGCGTTCCAGGAAGCGACTGTCTGGCCTCACTGTATCTTTGCGTTGCCTTGAAAACACAACTTAAAGTCCCTGCGGTTTCCTAATAATTTCCTAGAAAGGAACTGATATCACTGTGAATTCTTGGTGTAAACTATGGGGAAATGGAGGCAGTGTTGCAATGAGACACCTGCATATCTTCAGAAGCCCTAAAACCTGCTTGTGACATTACCGGCTTAACCCAGTTAGGGGGCCCAAGGGCAAAAATGTGTTTTTCAGCTCCCCACCTACTGCCCACTGAGCAATCTCTGAGCAATGCAACCCTGTCACCTAAAAGTTCCTGTGTAACAAGTAATCCTATGCTGGAATAATTTGTGGTATTACATGTGTTTATTAGGAATATGCATCATGTGAGCACACTGCCAACTGAAACAGCAAAGCTCATATAATTCCATATAATTCTACAAGACAAGCCCACAAACTTAGCTAGCAATGCTGGACATTTTAGTTGATGTTGTACTTTAGTGTGGCAAATTCTCCGACAAATTGCATTTAGTCAAGTTCCCAGAAACAATAAGCATGCAGTAAACGGGGGGGACTTTGTGGGCCCCTCGTGCCCTGGAGGAAGGGATCACAATGTGATCAGCATTCACTTATTTAATTAAGAGGTTGTAGCTGGACTGTTTTGTACATTAACCTCTGTGTATTGTTGACATTGGCTTTACTTCCTTATTGTTTGCGGTCCCACAGACCCCACTGCTGCTTGTGATGATAATGTAAAATAGTAACTGCAAAATCAACCAAGTTTTCCTTTCAGCTTTTCCTTTCCTTCTGACCTTATTAAAACCCAATATGTAAAACGTGTTAAAGAGGTAACTCGACCCTTTGCTACAAACTTTGTTTGCACATTTGTTGAACAAAATCTTTGAAAAACAATGTCAAACTCCCTTACATCTTATCTTTCAAACAAACTGCCATAAAACTCCAATAACAGGCAGAAGAAGCTGATTTTAACTATGCACTCTGATAATCCTATAATTTACTTTATGCAGGCTACTTATATTCATCTTACTGTCCCCTATGCTTACCAGTGTTATAGCTATAATGAACATCTGTGACATTGTTTTGTCTTATGCCTACTCCGCTCCTGTGAGAACCTGAGTATCAAGGCTGAGAACGGCTTCCTTGTAGACTCCACAATTATCTCCCCAGTTATCCTTTCCTCTTGGTCAGATGCTCAAAATTGCCCTTGGGTGTCTGAGCGGTCTGGCCCATCCGAACCGCTCCGGTAGCCTCCTTCTCTGTTTTTTACTTTAACCAATATCACAAAGGCAACTGTTTGTTGTAACTTATTTATTTGTTCAACTCACAATAGGTAGCCTATGTTGTCAGAGCTGGTAAAGGGGGGCCTGCGTCACAAGGACTCCAACCAGGACATTATATGAAGCGCTGTAATCACACCACTAAAAACTGTGATTTATATTCTTAGCTACTTATGTACTTAATCTTGTAGGACTGACTCACAGCAACTGCCTGTTTATGTCAGGCAGAGAAAAAGAGGCGCAACGTTACCTAATTGTTATGAGATTATCCTGTCAGAGGGGGCGGGGCGACGGAGGTCAGATGACGATGATGGTGATGATGATGATGCCTGAATTGCTATGTTATGTGAAAGCTGATAGGAGCTCTACGCTGGACGGCGGAGCAAGGGGAGGGGAGGGGGGGTCACAGAGGGAGGCGGTCTCAGAAACACACACAAAAAGGGGCCCCGCTGGTTCAAGCGAGGATAGGGACCGTCCTGAGCTGAACTCAACCTTACAAATAGGAGCTGCGGTATTCCAAGTGGAGCAGAGTGAAGGTGCGCCACGCCGATGGTAATATTAAGTAACAGCGGTGAGTGGATCTGCAGTGTTAACAAGGAGAGGGAGGCAGAGAAAAGCGCTTCTTCCTGAACAGGACATCAAGACGTTTAGAGACTCCGCACCGACGGACAAAACTGATCATTCTGCAGAGGTAATTTTATTTCTTTAAATGGAGTTTTCCACATTTAGGATTATTTTTGAAAGTATTTTTTTAATTTCACTTGAGTGTCATTTCGCTAAATAAAACAAGCTGATTAGGGGGAAAAACTTACTCCAACATTTTATTCGCGAATGTAACTTTTAAGAGCAATTCACTATAGGTCTATACAACAACAAAAAAACGTTTTACTTTTATATAGGCCAAATTGAGTAGGCTACACCAAGACAGAAGTTGCAACTTGTTTAGAAGAACAACAATCATTCAGTTACCTGTAAATCCAAATTGATTAACTAGCCTAATAAAACTAAAATGCCAGTGATACTGCTGAGTGTGAAGAACAGTAGAGTCAAGCCGGCACGGATAATTAAAATCAACCAAAATAAGATCAGCATGTCCCTGTCAGACATGTGGGTCAGTGCTGCATGAGGCAAGTAAAACAGTCTGACCGGAAACCGAAAGACTTAATTGGCCTTAATAAAGATGAGATATATATATATATATATACATATACATATACATATACATACACACACACACATCAATTTTAACAGGTTAGTTTCACATTGCACACAAGGATTATTCCATCTTGTGTTTAACACGGGTGCTGTGTGCTTATAGTAATGCCAAAAGTCTGGTATGGCTGATTAGCATTGGCCCATATTGAACGTATAATGAGGCTTGACTGCAAGGTTATGGTACAAGTCGCTCCAGTTTTATTGGACAGATGTAATGGGGTTACATAATATTGTGTTGTAATGGCTCTTGCGTAACCACTAAATCCCTGTTCTTGTTTCACTTTGATCACTAGGTGGCACTGTTGCTGCATCCTCACCTCCCATAGATCCTGAGAGCACAGTGAGCACTCGGCACCACACAGCAGCACCCTCCACTCTTGGCAACCAGGGAAGACTCATTCGACCCCTGACAGACGTGATGTTTGAGGAGGAGTCCGAGCAGATGAGGGGGCAGCAGGATGTGGCTGTGCTCCAGGCTCTTGACTCACCTACAGCAGTGACACCAGGTGGAGGAGGAGCAGGAGCAGGTCCTCTGTCCTTCACAGATGAAGCTGTGTCCATCCTGACCTCCAGCAGTTTGTTGGCACGTTCCCTACTGGGCCGCACCTCTTCTGTCAAGCGCAAAGAGAGTCCTTCTTCCAGCATCCGACGCAAGCGCGAGTTCATCCCTCTTGACAAAAAGGATGAGGGCTACTGGGACAAGAGGAGGAAGAACAACGAGGCAGCTAAACGCTCACGAGAGAAGAGACGTGTGAACGATATGGTCCTGGAGAGCCGCGTCCTGGCTCTGCTGGAGGAAAATGCTCGTCTCAGGGCGGAGCTGTTGGCTCTGAAGTTCCGTTTTGGCATGGTCAAAGACCCCTCCAACACCCCTATTCTGCCCCTCGCTACTGCTCCTCACCACACTGCTCAAACCTTGACTCCTCAGTATTATCTCCACAGAGGGGATGGAGGCCCCAGTTCCTCAGCCTCACATCCCAGCAACCAGACAGGCCAGTTGAATACCAGAGGCTCCAGGGATGCTGGTAACATGTCGGAGGATTCAGGGTTCTCTACGCCAGGTGGGTCCAGCGTGGGCAGTCCTATCTTTTTTGAAGACCGGCTGAGCGACCATGGGAAATTATCTCCCCACAGAGCAGAGGAGCTGAGCTATGACCTCCACCACTCCCCTGCCGATGCCCACCACACTGCAGGACCGAAGTTGGACCAAGCTGAGGGGATGAAAAACCTTCCCTACAAGCTACGTTTCAAGACGTCCAGCAGCGGAGACGCAGGTGAAGCTGCAGGGGACAACAACAGCGCCAGACGCAGCCCCACGCCATCCACGGCAGGACGGGAAGGTCTGAGAGAAGCCCCTAAAGGACTGAGTGGGGGTGAAATGGGTGCAGGGCACTGCACTGGCACATGGCTCCAGCAGCTGGAGGGGGAGGAAGGCAGGAGGGGGAGGCAGTCTCCTCAATACAACGCATCAGCAGCAAGCTACATCCTCCAGCCTCCTTCGACGCAGGGACAAACTGAGGTCCAGTATAAGCATGAGAACACTCACCTGAAGTCTCAGCTCAACTCTCTGAGCGAGGAGGTGGCACAGCTGAAGAAGCTTTTTACACAGCAGCTCATGGCCAAAGTCAACTGAGGACCAGCGCCGTGAGTCAGTTACTGTTTGCCGATGTCTAGACAAGTCTTGCTGTATGCGAGTCTTGAAATTCAGGAGTGCCGGACCATGCCGAAGTTCACAAAGACTGATAAAACTCAACTCTCACGTCTAACAAACATTCAACAGTGCGTTGTTTTTATTTCAAATACTGTAATATATTGTAATAAATGTCTCTAAACATTCATCTCATAGGCCGCTGTTCAACAAAGACTCAGCTCCAATCAATGTTTCTCAGACAGGGAGTCTTATCTGTAATAGTGTTAAGTGTGTAAGAGTTTTCTCTGTCCCACACCCTGTGATAACTAATAACACCCAACATAAAACTGTTTACATCGCATCATGACAATGCAAGCTTAACTCCACCACCTCACACCATTAAAAGAGACAACAACAGGTTTTGGTGGTTCTGAAGCCACATTCAGTTCAGATGGAAGTCAGCCAGCGGGTTGTTAACACACTGAGAAGTGGGAAGTGTTTGCAGTTTTGTGGTCAGTGTGATATGACTTACCGAGGATGTTTCCCACCGCTGACAGGTCTGCTGTAAACACAAGCAGAGACAGACAGTAAATAAGTCCTCCAACAAAACCTCCATTGGGCTTCAAGGCTAAAAGAAAAAAAGTTTGTTCTGAATCTGTTTGCTCGCACAAAACCCATTAGACTTTAGATTTTTCAGCACTTGTTCTGTGTCACACAGTCATAGCAAGGAGATCCTTTTCTGAAAGACACTGTAACATGTACTGTTCATGCCCAGTTTGTATACATTTTATTACTGTCATGTTATCTGTAGGTAATGTTCTGTACATTTTCATATTCTAAATAAATACATTTGACAGTTTAAACATCATGGTGGTGAGTTGATCATTACTCAAAACCCAAAAAGGGCACATCACAGTTTTACACTTGAAGTTTGGTTTTAAACTTGTAAAAGAATTCTTCTGTCATTCTGGAGGTGGCTCTCTAAAGTTTGAAAAAATAATTTACCCCGACGATGTCATAATGATGTCATCAGGGTTACCTCACCATGCAGCTTGAGACTTATGTTTTAACAGAAAGCCTCTGTTACAAACTTGTGTGGCTGAGTTTGAAAGAAGTGAGCCTTTTGGAGGAAGTGGGGGGGGGGGGGGGGGGGGGGTGCAAGTATGGGCACTACAGAGTCGCATTATGGAAGCGTAGGGTTTTGGAGCACGACCCATACTAGAAAATAAAACAAGACAGAACAAGACATCGGCAAGGCTTGGCTGAAACGTGCTGACAAATGGAGGCAGTGAGGAAAGAGGAGTTACTTGGCAGTCTTCTCTCCCACAGTCCCTACAGACAGACAGAGACAGAGACAGGGGGTGTGTCTGCTATTACTCAACAGTTCTATTAGAAACCCTCCAAACATAAGAAGCTTTATTCATAACCAGGGGATTTGTGTCAATGAAGAATGGACAGCATGAATTTGCAGTCACATTCAGACTAGATAATGATTCTTGTGGTTCGTCATTACACATGAACTTGCTATAGATGGGAATTTGTAGGGGGGGAGGGGGATCATGCTACTTTGGAGTCAGTAGGTGGCAGCAAAGACAATACCTTCAGGATCTCCATGGGGCCCCAGACTCTGCATTTCAACATCTACAACAAGATATGAATCATGCTATGGATCACTGCAATTATTATTGTTCCTAAATGTTAGTTAGTTAGTTAGTTGGCATGGTGATGAGGGATAGTAGGAGAAATCTATATATACATATATCCTTTGTGGTAAATTGGGACAAAGAACATACATATACATATATATATATATATATATACTGTAATTATATGACCTGTTTGTAACCCTTCAATAATTTAAAAATAGAAACACTCATTATGGCTATAATTCTTCTCAAAAAAATAAAAAAAAGATTAGCAACATTTTGTGAGTATAAATAGACCGTGAGTAAATTGCAGCAGCCTGTGGTGAAATGGAAAGGTAATAAGGTAGAGGCGAGGCAGACGCTGCAGGTGTGGAGGGGAGAGAGGACGGGAGTCTGATTTAATGAATCTACTGCAACATGCTGCTGTTACGCTACCGTCCTCACCCACAGCCATGCATCCATATAAAAACCGCAATCCCCACAACCCCCCAACCCCCCATCCTGTTCCCCCCTTTATTTTCCAATGAAAGGATAAAGCCTGTTGCTAGGCAGGCAGTGCGACAGTTGCCATGGGAACGCTTGCAGACATAGCTGGAAGGGGGGAAACGTTGGGCAGGGTGGGGATAAGGATGGTTGCAAAAAGAGAGGGAGTGATGCGGAGACAGAGAGAGAGAGTGTGTGTTTTTTTTATGGGGGAGGGGGATCCAAGTTCATAGCCAGTGCCTCTGCTCCTTAAGTGGTGTTTGTCAGCTCCAGCTAAAGAAGGAAACAAAGAGGTGAAAAGGAAGGCGATCCGCATTCAGTTCAAATTTGAAGCTCCACATTTGGGGTAACCCTGTGATAATGCAGTGTCCCCGGGTGTAGGTGTGAAGTGGAACCTGAATGAATGGCAGAAAAAAAAAATAACAAAAGATGGTGGTAGCAACTTCACAAAGCTGGGCTGATTTGTAGGCTTTGACAGTGTGTATAAAAGAACAATAACACCAAATCAAGAACTAGCAACAACAACAACACATTGGTCACTTAGCTGAATTAAGACAGACAGTTATTGAGTGTATTCAACAAACCAGAGCGTGGACAAACACATGAACATAATTACTGTGGTATCAAAGGTGAAAAGTCCTTAACACACTTCAAGGAAACAAAACAATCCAATTATGCGGGATAATTGCTGCAATTAATGCAACTGTATGCACCAAGCGCAAATGTTACTGCAATACGGTGAAATGTGGAACATACCTAGCATCTCTGTGGGAAAATGATGATCATGATGAAAAGGAGGAAAAACGCAGGGCACGGGGTTTTCTGAGCATGCCCTCACATTTACACACACCCCTTTCACTCACATGCAAAAGATGGTAGCCTACAGCCTTGGAGATAAAAAGAGAGAGTGAACACATCCGCAGCAGACGTCAGCCCTCAAGGCATACATTCAGGCACTTTTCTTCCAGCTTAAAACACTCTGTACTGTACTGCACATTTACCAAGACACTGAACAGACCTTTTGTCTGGAGTAGGATGGAGGAAGATGGCACATCTGACACGAGGACTTGCCTCAATGACAATCCAAACTACACAGCTGCTATTGTCTGCATTGCAAATCATTACGCGCATGAGCAACTTAAATTGTGCTTTCCTCCAACTAAACGGGAGCTGCCCAAAACAAATAATCGAAATACATTTGTTACTTCCTCCTGGGGAGAGTCTGATACACAGCATGTCTGTGAGATAGAGAGCCATTCAACCATTTGAGCTTATTCCAATATCTGCTTTTCAATTACCCAAAAGATCAGGAGAGTGACACTGACAAAATAGTTCCCCTTCCATGCTTTGTGGCTGCTAGCATGACACACACTCCTGCTTGTGATCAAGATGACTGAAAACACACACTTCAGTTACACAATATGGTTACATCCTGGCCAGAGGAGCCAGTTGAACTAGCTTATTCAACACCGTGTGGCAGAAGTAGATTCAGCCTATTGCAACAATAAAATGACACTGTGAGTGCCAGGCAAGCTTCAAAGCAGGGGGTCATAAAAATAAAACTCCATTTCACACAAAGGTATGTAGATGAATAGTTACAGGGTGTGGGCCCACTCCAGTGTAATCTTGATCTGATGCTGCACAACTCTGTTGTTTTGGGTGTAGTTGCCACAGATACTTATTTTCTGTTGTATGTGAACCAGATAGGACATGAATCCACATCATTTTGTAAATTCAGTATACTTAGTCCTATACTTTAAGAACAGTTTTGATGTACTTTCCTTCAGTACATCTGTTCCATGCTACTTTATATTTCTACATCACTACATTTCTGTGTTTACTTCATCTCATTTACCTGCATATTTACCAGCCATGCCTTGTGGGTCTGTGTCATTGTGGCAAAATGTGGTCCTGGAGTTACCTACAGTAAGCACAGAAGCAGTTTTGAGTACTTTGTCAGGTGTCAGGTATATGCCTGCCTGTCTGTCTGTCTGTCTGTGGACAGATTTTGTCAACATGATACCGTCATGAAACTTTAGGTCCATGAGTACTGAGTGATGTAATAATGGGTCGAAATGGTCTCTTAATTACTTTTAATACAAAACATAATCAGCTTCTAAAACAGCGTGCATTGTTCAGTGAAAAATATTCCCTCTTATTACATAATTTCAGTCTGCAATATGCATCAAGGAAGAACTTCTTTAAAATTCTAGTAGTAGTAGTATTTGTTTCGTGCACGGTACAAGGCAACCGGGCCTACGCCAGGTCGTGGTTGGTTGAGCTACTTTTATTTAGTGTGTAGGCCTATCTTAGATTTGGTCAGGTCGGTTCAGATAACTACAAATCATATTAGGCTATATAATCTCATAGCCTATTTTAAAAGCTAAAAAGTGGCATAAAATAGAAATGGGCTACTCAAGGAAAGTGCAAATAGGGCCTAAGCCTACATTAAAACTCTACTTCCCAAGTAGCCTACATTACTTGAGAAAAAGTAGGCTACTATAAGACAATAAGGGAGTAGCCTATTAAAGGCACATTAAGCAACAATTCAACCTTTTGGGAAATGCGCTTAGGCCTCTTTGCTTTGTTGGGAAGAGTTAGCCTAAATGAGAAAATAAACCACACTTATATTTGTCTGGTAAACATATAGCTATAGCCTACAGCTAGCAGTTGATCAGTTTAGCAAAGCATAAAGACTAGAAACGAGGTTAGCCTAACTCTGATTGAAGGAAACAAATCCACCTACCAGCACCACTGAAGCTCGCTAATAAATAGCCTATATTATAGCCGATTTAGTTTGCTTTTGTACAAAAAACAATATGGGCTATGACAAGCAACTTGTGGTCTTACAAAGTAACTGTTCGCCCTATTTCCAGTCTTTATGCTATGCTAAGCTGGCTGTAGTTTCATAATTGTACAACCAAGAGCATGATGCATCTATCTCTTGGCAAGGAAGCAAATATTTGCCCAAATGTTGAACTATTCCTTTAACTTAAAGCTGGTCTGCTACCAGAGGGGGAAAAAGATGACAGCACACAGTTTCTCAGAAAACCATATGCCTGTTAGACAAAGTCTGGTAAGTAGCCTCCACGGAGGATGAGAATCTGCTTTTCCCAAAACTACCACCACTGCAGTGGTACAGGTTCTTTTTTAAATCTTTGCTCAAGGCTTGTTTCTATGCGTGTCTCTGCGTGCTGCCTTTTGTAATGTCTAGTAACCTTATTATGGGTATCATAGCCCTTCATCTGGCTTTGAGCCTAGTACCTCCCCCTCCAGGCCTTCCTCCTCCCCCTGCATCGCCTCTCCAGCAACAGGATTTGAAGGCGAGGATAGAGGGAGGGGGCAGAGCCGAGAGAGAAACAAAAAACGTGACTAGGCACCCAAAGCGTCCTGTTATGCAACAACTGACCTACTAACATACATTTAGAGACTGAGGGAGAAGCAGAACGAGAGAGAGAGAGAGAAAGAAAACAGAGAGAGAGGGAGAGAGAGAGGAAGGGAGAGAGAGAGAGGAACTGGAGCAAACATGACGTTCGGGGCGCACTGGAGACAAGCGACACTGTGCGCTCACTCTCGCATGTACCTGCACTAATCAGAGAGCTGGTGTTTTGAAAGTGACGGGCGGTGTGTGTAGCCGATGCGCAAAGCGGATTCTTGGACAGAAACAGGATTGTCTGTGTCCTCAGTGGATTCTTTTAGACAAAAAGGGTAAGTTTGGGTCTTATTCATAATTGCACCATTAAATGAGTATCCGGTGTGATATGAAAGACAGTTTCATCTGAATATTATGGTTTTGCATATTTAATTTTTTATACATACAGGCTATATCAAATGCAGCCTATAGCTTACTCCATGATATATAGTTACTCTAGCGTTTGTTTAGGTGCTTGGGTGCATTTTCTCAGTGTCAAGGTGAGACTTTCCCCCCCTCTGAAGATTACGTGAGGGTCTGTTGGTGGGAGTTGGGGGGGATAGCCAGAGGTTATGGGATTCCTTCAGGAAAAAAGTGCGGTGACTTGCACGGAAGCGACTGTGGATATTTTGGAGCAGTGCCACAATTGGAATGAGGCAGGGTCAACACATCCTGCTGTGTTATGGAGCATATACCCCAATCATATATTCACGGTTTGTTGTGGGGCTTTTAGAGGCAGTTTAGTCTGTTTATCCCAGTTTCTGTTTTGAAGCCTAATACATGTGCTTTCAGATCATTGTGATTTATCAGTAATTATTATAAGCCTGTATTATTATTATTAGGCCTATTATTATTATTATTATTATAAAGAGAATAAAGAGGGAATATCCCATGGCAGTATCGTTAAGTGTCAGGGTTATGTTGTGAAGACTCTAAGCAGAGATATAGGCTATTTATACTCGGCTTCTTTTGGGTTAGTAGGCTATTCAGACAACTGGAAAAATCCCATGCAGGCTCCAGAGGACACACTTCTCTCTCTCACGTGTAGCTGCTCTTTGTAAAGGTTAACGCGGTTGTGCTGCAGGTTAACCCTTTAGTAGGCTTGCAGTCTGAAGCAGCGCAACACAATCCAGAGCACAGGGACGGGTGCGATCCTCCGCGCATGTGGACAGGTTTACATATTATGCTTTGTTTACAACCTCGGCTCGGATCGAAAGGATGAAGAATGGTGAAGTTCACGGGCTCTGGTGAGAGCAGCAGCTGCCAGGTGAGGTGTGGATCCGAACATCTAGATCAAATGTGGGTCAGATGTGTCCCTGTACCTATTCCCGAGCGGCTCAGGGGGACAGCTTATGTTTAGAAATGTACATTTTTATAACACAGCAGATGAAAATGTGTAGACTGTCTATTTCTGAGAGGGCGAGAAAATGCCATAGCACAGATGGATCCATGCAGTCGCCTCGGATGACTGAGGATTGAATATGCATGAAGACGATTTGTCAGACAGCGCAACAAAGGAGGCGTGCGGGAAGACATATTTCTCACTATGTGTTGCTACGTGAATGATAATGATGTGGGGTTTTTTTGTTTGTCTGCACTGTGTACAATCCATCCAAATGAAATAAACATTAGGTTACATTATGGCCTTAAAATGGACTTCAGCTATTAACAACTCCTTTTGGCTGCAGTCCAGCACGGGTTCAGTAGTGGCGTGAAATGTTGGCAGAACTTGTAGGCACATAGGATGATAAAGACACGGCAACTTTATGAATTGTGTGTAAGTCAAGGTTCTATTCAAGTTTTCTACCTGCGAGTTTTTCCTTGCCTTTGTCTCCAAGTGCTTGCTCATGGTGGGAATTGTTGGGTCTGTAAATAACATTACAAAGAGTAGCCTGGATCTGCTCTAGCCTATGAAAAGTGCAATGAGATAACTCCTGTTATGAATCGGCGCTACATAGCCTACATATCCTAATCGACATAGTTATGTAACATTTAGTTTTTGAACGTGAAGAAACTCTTCCTGGCTTCATTTTCCACCCCTGCTTTGTGATTGTTACACAGCACGTGGGCATGCCCCCCACCCCCCCGTCTCTCACAGCTTTCCTCGCCAGCAATATCGTCCATTGAGGCATCACATGCATAGTTTATATTAATATGATTCACACAGCAAGCGATTTTCTCGATTTAAAAAAAAGATCTACAAAATCAGATTTGGTTGTGGACGTGTCCAGGACAGCCTGTCTCCCCTCAGTGGAGTGACGCATGACTGAAAGCATGTTTACGCACTAGGCTACACCGTGTGTGGAACATCAGAGAGGTTATGCTGGCTGTATAATAAAAATGAATGAAATAATTAAAATTGATTAAAGTACAGGGCAGATTATGCAATCGGCGGAAACCCATAGTTTGTGGCTATGCAGCGCTGCGCTTTGCTATGGAGCGGCCGCTGCAGTAGGTTGGCGCACACACTGGGCCTCTATGCCCTGTATGAATGTAGGTCACATTAGACCTGTGGGAGGGGGGATGAGGCGCACAGCCGCCGCTGACTAGAAAGGCAGATCAAAACCCCACCAAAATAAATCCTTGCCCCGCCATAACAAAGAAACGAGGCAGGCATGCAGAAATAAGACTGGCACACCGATAAAAACACCGCGCGACCTAAATAAATATATTTTTACTTTTTAAGTATACAATTTTGAGCCGACAAAACACACCCATACTATTTTTCAAGTAGCCTAGCCTATTTTAAGCCTATTGCATCACTGTTCTGAACTGCTGAGACAACGGCTCTGTGGTTATTTAGGTTTGATTAAACCCTGTCTGTGTCCAGCTTTACTAAATAAAGATCTGGGAGGGGAGTTCGTGGTCAGAAGCACGGAGCGGTTTCCATCCTGTCCCACTTTGTGGCCTCTTGACGTTTCCTGGCACATGTAAGACGATAAAATATGAGGGCAGTGCTTTGTTATTGTGCTGTGGTTTGGAGCCAGCACAGAGGCGAATTACAGCATTTAGTAGGCCACGGGAGCACATGTGACTGGTGCAACACATGGACTGAGTCACTGCGTTTTTTTCCCTTTTCCGAGAGAGGGGTTACATGGCCGTGTGTTCGTGGAACAAGGCTCTAGCTTGAGAGGACTCCGCCTTGCTGACATGCTGCCCGATTTCTCAGCGCCCCCCACCACCACCCCTGCTTCTTTTTCTTGGGAGGATAAAGTCATCCCCCAGACTTGGAATTCGAGCAGGCCCCACCCATGACCCCCAGCCCTGCACCACCACGTGCCATATACAGCATTCTTCCCATGGAAGAGGGGAGGGCAACAGTTTCGTCATTCCCCTTTTATTTTAGACCTTATCCCATTTCCTGAAACGCTCCACAGAAACACGTGCAGGGGGTTTGAACTCGGTTCACTGTTTCCAAAGCTTACTGCCACATTTAGACTCTTGTGGTACAGGGACTGTGGTTGTGTGCGCGAGCGCAACTTGGGTTCTTTTACTGTGCTGTCATTCCACAAGTGCCACAGAGACCTAGTGATGACACATGAAGAATATATGATAAATTGGAAAGAGTAATCTAGGTCAAGGGGATGTGTGCAGAGGAGAGGGACTGCAGTTCACTGTCAGGTTTTTTCTTCAGTAGGGTGGATTTGTATATTTGAGCTGGACATTTTGCGTGCAAGTAAAATGGCTGCATTTGAAGTTGCTTCTAGCAGCAGTGATTTATTCGCCATTTTCCTGTTGTTGTGGCTTTAAGCACCTGTGCGTAAACCTGTTTGTTGTAATTCGGAAGAGAAATAAGGGGGGGGGGGGGGGGCGGTGAATGAAATGGATTACAGGCTGAGCTGTCAACACCTTGTGTGTCGGCGTGATTCACGCTCATTCACGTGGTCGGATATTGAGTGGTGTTACAGAGGCAGAGACAGACATACACAGAGAGAAAAGCGAGAGCCACCACTGTGAGTTAATTAAACACATGAGTTCATTCATGTGTATAGCTCATCCTGACCGTAGGAGACATGTGCAAAATACGCACTCCCTGACGTCAGTCACCCTCCTTTTGTTACAGAACGTTGTTTTCTCGCCACCTGCTTTTGGCCAGGACAAGCCACAGGTTCAGAGGAAGGGAGAAAACATCGGATATGATTGGCTGGGCCTTCTGTTTCCCCCCTTTTTGTTGCTATGGGTGACACATTCCTTCTATTTATGCAATACCAACATTGTCGCAGTTGCCTCTGGTTTGCCCATATCCTCATCTCCATGCCTCTCTTTGATTTAACTCTGCCTCACTGATTCCCTCTATTTCTTTGTCTCCTTTCCACTTGCTCTCACCTCCGTCTATATTTAGACAATGCTCTAAATTGGCTGCGCCTCCTTGTTCTTTTTTGTCCTCCCATCTCTTTTTGTCTTCTTTCAGATCTCTCCCTTTACTGCCGCTTCACCCCTCCGCAGCTCTGGCTGACCTATATTCCAGCGAGCCTACAGTGGAGGTAGTTAGAGTTGTGTTTACACAAGGGAGTGTGGTCGGTCCCCAGTTTCTGGGTCAGTGGGACATGCTGAGAAACAGCCTACCCTCTCATTCGTTCTCTCTCCTGCCCAACAGCCACAAGTCAGAGGCTCAAGAGCATAACCTTAAACTATTCAGCCAAGCAGAGGGAAAACATATTGGAGTGCCTTTAATTTCAAATATAAATAGCCTATGGAGTGAATGTAATGTATATTCTTCAATTATATTTGGTTCTGTGGTGACTGTCTTCCATTGTCTGCATTTTAGAGGTAAAATTTTTCTCAGAATCTCGGCTCAGATCTATATTCATTGTGAGGATAGGCCTGTAGTTACATAATGGTGTCAGATCTTGGGTAAGAGCAGAATATAACCAG
>NC_060151.1:6991839-7000172 GCF_021292245.1 Micropterus dolomieu
CAACACCTTGTGTGTCGGCGTGATTCACGCTCATTCACGTGGTCGGATATTGAGTGGTGTTACAGAGGCAGAGACAGACATACACAGAGAGAAAAGCGAGAGCCACCACTGTGAGTTAATTAAACACATGAGTTCATTCATGTGTATAGCTCATCCTGACCGTAGGAGACATGTGCAAAATACGCACTCCCTGACGTCAGTCACCCTCCTTTTGTTACAGAACGTTGTTTTCTCGCCACCTGCTTTTGGCCAGGACAAGCCACAGGTTCAGAGGAAGGGAGAAAACATCGGATATGATTGGCTGGGCCTTCTGTTTCCCCCCTTTTTGTTGCTATGGGTGACACATTCCTTCTATTTATGCAATACCAACATTGTCGCAGTTGCCTCTGGTTTGCCCATATCCTCATCTCCATGCCTCTCTTTGATTTAACTCTGCCTCACTGATTCCCTCTATTTCTTTGTCTCCTTTCCACTTGCTCTCACCTCCGTCTATATTTAGACAATGCTCTAAATTGGCTGCGCCTCCTTGTTCTTTTTTGTCCTCCCATCTCTTTTTGTCTTCTTTCAGATCTCTCCCTTTACTGCCGCTTCACCCCTCCGCAGCTCTGGCTGACCTATATTCCAGCGAGCCTACAGTGGAGGTAGTTAGAGTTGTGTTTACACAAGGGAGTGTGGTCGGTCCCCAGTTTCTGGGTCAGTGGGACATGCTGAGAAACAGCCTACCCTCTCATTCGTTCTCTCTCCTGCCCAACAGCCACAAGTCAGAGGCTCAAGAGCATAACCTTAAACTATTCAGCCAAGCAGAGGGAAAACATATTGGAGTGCCTTTAATTTCAAATATAAATAGCCTATGGAGTGAATGTAATGTATATTCTTCAATTATATTTGGTTCTGTGGTGACTGTCTTCCATTGTCTGCATTTTAGAGGTAAAATTTTTCTCAGAATCTCGGCTCAGATCTATATTCATTGTGAGGCCTGTAGTTACATAATGGTGTCAGATCTTGGGTAAGAGCAGAATATAACCAGTGCAACCACTTTGCAAGATTACGACATTACAGATTCAGACAGTGTCATAGTGCTAATGCAGTTTAACCTTGGAGTGCAGATGTTGAGTAAGACACATTTACTGCAGCCGTTAAATATGGATGGGCCTTACTGTGACTATATTTTTATGGATACATTTGACTATACAACACCAATGCACAACCGAGGAGAGACTTTAGCTAAAAGTATAGACTATAGTCTATAAACTACAGTCACTTTGCCAATCTGATAAATTCAATCAAAGCAATCTAAGTGGACTTTTCTCTTGAATTCATTGATGTTATACTAACTTCAACACCAAGCTGGTTTTGTGTGCAGGCACACCTGTTCAGCTCATTACAGCAGGGCTGCCTGCTGTGTTTCAGCTCCGAATCACCCATCTCCATGGTTATGAGACTTTCCAACCACCCCTGTGTTTTAACCAAATGTTAATAGGCCATGTTATTCCTGCCCGTGTCCTGCCTCTTTTCTTCCCAGGGGCCCTTGACCTATATTTATCAATGCCTCACCTCACAGCTGCCCCTACACGTCCCAATCTCTCGCCCCAGTCTCAGCCTCTTTTATCCTTGACCTGCAGTAGCTGCTGCCTTTGTCTGCCTTATTTGCTCGCTCCGCATCATTGATTTGGCATTGAGTTGTTTTGGCAAAGAATGCTGCCACATTCTTTTGCGGATGAACGCGGGGGGTACCGGTATTTCAGCCGCATCTTCTCAGCAGAAAAGTGGTGGGCTGTCCCTCATTTGTGAAATGTTTTAAAACAGATCCAGGGAACCTCACCAGCCCTGTATCTGACTCATTCTTTGCTCTGTCTGGCCCAAATACTCAGAGCTAATCCTTAAACAATCCAGTTTTGTGCGCTCTGCACATTACACTAATGCAATTTCTGTGGTGTTTCACTATTTATTCCATGTGTGCACTTGTCTCAGTTGCCGCACACGCCTTCAGCTGCCTCAAAATGTGTGAGGTCAGATACTTGTTTTAAAAAAAAATTTTTTTTTAATTATATGGACGTCTTTATTGCTACTTGGTGACAGGATGAAACAGGCTCATCAGCCTGGCTATGAACTCAATGCTATCATTACATCACAAAAGTCAACATGAACACACCAGGCTAAGGGTCAGGGGTCATAGGCTAAAGACAGAGTAGATCAATAGCGAAAAGGTCAGACTGAGGTCTAGCGGCCATTCATTGGTCGCACGGGGCGACAGTCACTTTAAGCTAGACATGCCAAAACAGCAAAGCAAAGATGTTCAGATGTGGAGATCAGTATGCATGCTTAAAAGAATAACAACAAAATAACAAATAAAAACTCTTAAAAAGAAAGACTTTTAAGTCTGATATGAGAATGCATAATGGAGCACCAGCAGTCCACATGGATTAACATATCTTTTTTTCTGTTTTTATCTCTGCAGCCTTTCATCTTGCAGTCAACTGCAGAGAGAAGCGAGACAGACAGAGGGAGCGAGAGCGAGGCTCCCCAAGAGACGGACACGCTGAGGTAGACGGGCCAACCTACATCCTGCTGTTCGTGTGGAGATCTAGGACACTGAACCAAAAACCTTCAAGTGGATAAATGAGGGTTGCTAATGCTGAGATACAGCTGTCCTTTATCTTTTTGGACACTTGAGTCCCCTCTTGTCATAACTACACTGAACCTGCAATAAACAGACCAAGAACTCTGAGAGAAACCTTCAAAGGTCGTTTTCATCACAACCCCCTCCTCCCCGTGACCTCTGACCCAAGTTGACCAAGAATCATTTCAAACTGGCTGCCATTAGACAAGAATGGAAAATCTTACTTCTGCTCTAAAAACATTAAACAAAAACTCAGGGAATAACCTAAACTGCCTTGAGCCCTTCAGCGGTTATGAAGAGTCTTCTTCGGTCCCGGGGAGTCCAACTCGCATGGGGCGCCTCATCAAGCCCAAACCCAATATGAGCTGCAGGCGAAAGCGTGAGTTCATTTCTGATGAGAAGAAGGATGCCTCCTATTGGGAGAAACGCCGCAAAAACAACGAGGCCGCCAAGCGCTCCCGGGAGAAGCGACGTCTCAATGATATGGTTTTGGAGAACCGTGTCATTGCACTGAATGATGAGAACGTGAGGCTCAAGACGGAGCTGCTCCAGCTGAAGCTGCGCTTCGGCCTTATAAGCACCGCCTCCTACATTGAAAAGAGCCAGCAGATAGGTGGAGGCAACAACACAGGAAATGGAGGCTCATCCTCCTCCTCTTCTACTCAGTACTACTCCAGCAGTTACTCTAGCGGTTCTCAGGTGATGATGAACTCTGATTCCTCAGAAACTGAGCAGTCAGGACGCAGTGAGGGCCACAGGCAGCTGGTGAAATACTCCCCACGTGGCTCCCTCTCTGACATGTCTGACGGCTCCTCCAGGGACAGCCCTGAGCCAGTTCCCTTTGAGATCAAACAGGAAGGTGACAGGCTGGAGATGGACATTGCCAATGGCACCACCACCCAGATCATGTTCAACATCCACCGTGGTCTAGCCTCTGTGCCCACTCACCACCAGATCCAGCAGCATTCTCAGGAGCTGGAGGCGGCATATCACACCCAACAGCAGCAGCAGCAGCAGCAGCAGCAGCAGCAGCACCACCACCACAAACAACAAACCCATCTGGAGTCTGTTACTGCTATCAACACTGTCAGTCAGCCTGCCCCTCAACCACCTGCTGCCCAGAGGAGCGTCATTCTGTATGGCTCCAGCAGTGCCTCCTATCCTGTGGATGCCCTGACGAGGACTCATGACATCGATCTGCAGGAAGCCCAGAAGCAGAGCAGCGGCAGCAGCCAGACACGTGTCAGCCGACTGTCCCAGTCCATTACAGAGAGCTCCACAGAGACACTGGCTGAGGTGACAAAACAGCTGGAGAGGAAGACATTAGACTCCCCTCCATATGAGCTCTCAGACAGCCATAATGAGGCGGAAGAGAGACAGGTGTACAGAGTTTGCCAACTCCCCCAACAGCAGCAGGAGCAGCACCAGCACCAGCAAGACACCAGCAATTCGTCTGCAGAGCTCCTCCACAAACCAGTGGAGGGGGTCACCCACTCCCACCTGTACCACCATCTCCAGCAGCCTCATCATTCGTACCTCAGTGCCCAAGACGAGGAGCCACCTGTGCTTACCTACGAGGGCGGGCCCAGGAGAGAGGCTTACTACCAAGGCCAATCAAGCTCCTCTGGCAAGGACACCTCATCCAGTGATGGAGATCCCCGCAGCTCTGACAAAGAGGCCTCCACGGATGATGATGAGTCCCCCTCCTCGTCCTGCTCAGATATGGTCAGCTACCACATCCAACATCTTAACGGCTTCCACCAGCCTGCCTCGCCTCTGCCCTCCTCCCAGGCCTGCTCGCAGGCCCAGGGCCGGGATCCCCAGGGGGAGGTGAAGGGCACAGCGTTGCCTCACAAACTCAGACTCAAACATCGGGCCATGAGCAGCGGCAGCAGTGGTGGCAACTGCTCTGGCCAGGAGTCCCCAACAACCCCTCCCTCTGCTACACCACCCCCCCTTCCCCAGCATCCCTACTTGTCCCTCACGCCACAGCAGAACATTAACAGAGAGGGCCAGGGTGGAGCCTATAAACAGGCGGCCTCAGGGGAGGGCGCCAGGAAAGACAGTGGGAAAAAGGAGACAGGTGGACGACGAAACAAGAGGCGAGATTAGGTGACCTACACTTACTTGTCAAGACTTAAACAAAAGACATTTGGTCTCTAAGAACTACCCTGCCATCATGCCTTTGCCCTATAATCAAATCCCCTCCTAACGCCCTTGGGACAGGAAGCTGGGCTTTTCTACACCCCTACCCCGAATATCACCTAAAAGGCTGGACATCTTGTAGGGCTGTATCATATTTGCATATATTGTACAGATTTGTTGTTTCTTCTTCATACTTACAGAAGCACTTTTGTTTATGTGATGAGAGGAGGAATGGAACTGCCTACTTTTCTACCTTTGTCATCCAACAACATACATCAGCAACATCACTTACAAACAAGAATGTAGGAAAATGAGAAGTTTTGAGCTTTATCAGTACTATAAATTTGGTACATATCTGACTGTAGACAAACATACACATGTATGGCTATCTGCCTTAATTAAAATCAAATGCAAACATACACTGGGGATTTTCCCTCGACCAAAGAAGCGCCAACACCACCAACACTACAAATATTAAGTTCCATACCTCTTCCCAGACCCTACCTCTACCAACCCATACTCTCCCCAACCATCTCCATTATTTCACAAAAGATCGCCATCACCTTTATTTTTTAAGCACTTGGTTTGTATATTACTGTGTATATGAATATATGTATCTATTATAAATATATATTTTACAAAGAAATTTGAATACAAATTCAACAAAAAATGCCACCTACCTGCAATGGTAAAAGAGGGTTTTGAAAGTGACCATCCTATTATGAGTTGCAATTACTGTACAGCCACATTGTCCACTGTTGCTACAGGACCCATTCAAATTAAAACACCTTTCTCTTGATTGTTAAGCTTTAGCATTAATAATTTTTTAATGCCCTGTTTACACAGAAATGGCCGTCCAGTTTGGAGCGCCAACAGCACTGAATGGAGAACATGTTTTTTTTCCTGAGGCAAGGGCCTCATTAAAATGTTTGGATTTCTTAACCTTTAACCAGCCTTTAAATATTCGGTGGAATTCACCAGCTGCAGGCTATAAGCCTTTAGTTTATTTGAGCTTTATCAACCATATCTTCTTGTTGTTGTTGTTGTTGTTGTTGTTGTTGTTGTTGTTCACTAGCCCAATGTATTTATTTCCCTCTTCTCCACTCGCATCACTGTAGAAAAGCCCACAGGAACATAGACAGACATTGTGTACAGACCTTTTTAGATACAGGCCGCAGCCTTGAACTGTAATGTCGGCATGGGATGCTTGGGGCGAATGCAGGAGGAGTGAAGTCACTTTCATGTAAACACACTACAGTGCACTGAGTTCTGAACATGCTCCTCTGTGTTACCTAAGAACAGAGCCCTGCATAGTTACTGTACATTTACTGATATGAAATGAGGTTTTGTAGTGTGACCAAGCATGGCCCTTGAGGCTCATATTAGATCCCAGACAATTGAGTTATTATGAAATAAAAGCTAATGCGAAACCAAATTTCTCTAACCCTCCAATTGGTGCCAGCGTTAAAATTCCCCGACAACAATCTGAATAAATGAAGAAAAGGACGCCCCTTGTTTCCAATGTGAACCCATTATTCATTACAGGGCTTATTCATCACTTTCCCGTGAAGCTCTGTTACTGGGCAGTGATGAATTGCCTGCACTGGATCCTTGTTTAACAAAAGTCTATGTACCATGTTTGGCCTTTTTGGTAGTTGTGTATAAATGTAAAGCCCCCCCCCCCTCCCCCACCCACCCTCGAACAACACTGTAATGTTTATTTCATTGGTTTTATATCCTCTTTTTTTTGTCAAGGTATTTTCCTCTATACAGTGTCTTTTTTCCTATTGACTGTGATGACTTGTATTTGCCTCATTCCTCTGCTCCCCTCTCGCCTTTTTTCAGTGTGTATTAATCAGTAATGTTTGTGGTTTTGCTGATGGTTATATGAAAAAGAAGGACAAAAAACAGGCAACGATAGTGTGGTGTTTAGAGGTGGGTGGTGGTTGGTCTGGTTGGTCATTACCATAGCTTCCTTTTGACATGAATATGTATGTAAAGACATTAATGTTCATTGTGGAAGATGGGAGCATTTCAAGACCGAAAAATAAAATAAAAAGAATGTTGACACTATCAACATATCATGGAAAGGAAATGTTTTTCTCCATTCTTTCACCAGTGTTTGTGTGGTTTTGCACAACATACACGCACGCTTATAACTGAATTATCAACCAACTTTAATAGCCCACGAACGAAGCAAGAGTAACACTGAAGTGAGCAGCCATTTTGGTTTTAAGCAGCAGTGACTGTGAACATAGCAATCACAGTCTGTGGCCAGCACATACAAGCTGGCAGCCTGGCTCGTCATCCTATCTAACTGAGATGATGTTCTAGAAACCTTATGCCAGAACCACCAGTTAGGTAATACATTACTCACTGGCATAACAGAATGAATCACCATCGGCAACCAAGCAGAATAAATCTTTCTTATATATTCCTTGAGCACAGTTAAAAACAGTTCTTGAAACTATTATATAAAAACATGCCCCCGTTTGATAGAAGGTTGTCTATCTGACTTTTCTCAGAAACTTAAGCTTTAGACAAAGGTGAAGCTTGAGAGGCACACCCTGTTTCCATTTTGCAGAGAAAGCCTTTTATAGAGCTTGCCATTCTCTGTGGGCAACGTACCCTTTATGGCATCTGAGGCTAATCTGCAATGAGAGGAGCTTCGCATTGACACACTTTGTCCAGCTGGGCCAGTAAACTCCCTGGCATAGTTGTCTGATGTAACACTGGCCTACTTCTACTAATAGACATGAGCTTAGTGCATGAACATATCATCACATGTTGTGCTCACGTTAAGCAGAAAACTTGCATAAGTTCCCACACACACTCCTCTGATTATAGCCTCTGCACTAGAGACTCCTGTTTAAACTTGTTTAATGTCTCATTACTTTTACTCCACCTGACCTTGATTGAACGTTAAGGGGCACTCTGCAAATAACAAGCTGAACACGAATAAAGTCAGTCTCTACTGCCCCCCCCCCCCCCCCCCCCCCCCAAATCCAGAATATTTATATCAGAGTTGCAACCCCAAACTGTAAAATGTTTCAAACTAAACAGCCTATATCTGAGTCAGCTCTGCGTGATGTGCAGGACAAAGCCGGGACAGAGACAGTCTGAGCCTCTGACTGCTGCTGCCGGCTCAACTGTCCCGCCAGCCTCCTGGCCAAGTCCCACTGCATTCTTTATATTGACACAGAAAAGGCTGCTGTGTAATCAGAGTCCAAATCCAGACTCACAGGCCATATGGTGTCATATTTTAAGGAGTATACAGCTTTTATATGAATGGTTAGATACTTGAAGTCAAAATTCAATAATCCTGAATGCAAATTGTAGAACTGAAGTCCATCTCCATTTCAATGCAATATAATACAATGTGATGTTGTTGTTACACAATCCCTAAAAGTGGGTGGATTGTCCTGTAAGCACATACGGTTATATAATAATTAATTTTTCTCTTTGTCTCCCATTCTCTTATGAACCAAAACGGGGTCATGTTCATAACAACATAAAGGGCAAAGGGAGTAGCAGTGAGGGGGGGGGGGGGGGGGGGGGAAAGAAAACC
>NC_060151.1:7000192-7028249 GCF_021292245.1 Micropterus dolomieu
GGGGGGGGGGGGGGGGGGGGGGGGGGGGGGGGGGGGGGGGGGGGGAGGAAAGTTAACCCAGTGCACTTGATCTAAGCCTGCAAACAAAGCACCTCTTTGAGGCTGACACATCAATGCCCTTCACAATGGTCTCAGTCACACACACACAGGCATGCACACACACATCCCGATGCACTTTCCCTCACACACACGAAAAAAGACAATAAATGCATGCAGATTGCCATCCCTATAAGATTATGGCTTTTGTGGAGTTGTTCAGTAAACATGGAATTCCTGACAACATCTGCCCTACGTAGCACCCATGGGATCGTACCAAGGTGACACTCCCTGCAAGGAACAGCAAAGCTCCGCTAGAATTTTGCTGCGTTCTCTATTTTCCTGATTTGGCTGCTGTAGCGGAGCTTGCATAAACAGGTCAGGAGGAAAGTAGGTCAGGGTGTGCGGAAGGGAGGAGAGAGAAAAGGAGAAGTTAAGAGGGGGAGAGGGAGTGGGCTGGTGGATGGATCGATGAAGGTTATGGCTCTGTCCGTGTCACGCTTGTTTGTCTCTGGCAGCAGAGATGCTCTTGGCAAACAGAGCAGAAACAGGGCTCTCATGTTACCTGATTCGCCATTGCAGCCTGGAGAAATAGGTTAGTGGAGCAGAATGGGGGGGGGGGGGCAGAAGTGAACCGGGGGACCCCAGGACTGCAGAGATCTGGTTTGTTTCCAAGAAGATACACTAGAAGCTTTTAACACATTTTTGGGGCAGGTTCCAGGATGCCTACGAAGCCAGGTCAGATGCAGGTATCACAACTGTAGAATTCCCCTGCCGGCATTCTGTAAAGTACAGCCGTGACCACAAAATTCAAATTCCTCTGTATATCGCATCTGTTATTACATACTGTAACAGCTGTACAGTGACCTACACTGTGTGCAAATAAGGAGCAAACGCAGGCAGCCAATCTTTTGACCTAAGTTTAAACTGTTTTCATCACTGACCCTTTTCTTACCTGCACCTGTAAACATTATTCCATAGCTTCTAAGCAAGTGCATAAGTTCTGATGTACACAGTTTAATCACACTGCTGTTGACATGACCTACTTCTTTGTCATTAACAACCCTAAAGGGACAATTCCCAAACGTGTTACTGACACTGGAAGTTCTCATTACAAGGTATCCTACCTATCTGACTTAAACATTATCATTACATAAGCAAAACAGAAGATGTGGTTTCTTTAAAAAAAAAAAAAAAACTCTGCATTCTTGGAAGAGTACTCCAGTATTTCCAAGCCAAATCAAAAGAACAAGCAAGCGAAAAAGATCAAAAACATTTACATAACTAGCTTGTAGCCTGCGGCTCAGTGCACATCTCCAGCCTTGTTATAAAGAGGTTACAGGCAGAGGAAGTGTTGTCTGATCAGAGGCAGCAACAATAAAGAGGTAAAAATGTGAAGGAAGAGTGATGAGAAGCAAAGTTAGAGGTGGATAAATAGGGTAAAATGAAGTAAGGAAGGAGAGAAAGACACACAGTGAAAAATCTTTAAATTATTTAAGTTTTTAAAGTGTGCAGTTTTGGTTTAAGATAAGCTCTTAGCAGTGAGTGATGAGGTGGATGACACGTTAAATGCTACGTGCAGTTGTTCACATTCAAATTGGGCTGAGGCAGCTGGTGGAGTGAAGAGAGCTGGAATAGGGAGTGGCCTTGCCCCGATATAGCTTTGGGCCCACTGTGGCCCCCCCAAACCACCCCCTTCACTGTCTTCATCATACTCAAACACAAAGACCTTGTTCACCTGCAGCCTCAACTGCAACCCCCCCCCCAAAGTGCGCGTTGACCAATCATGTGATGTAAGAGGTACAGGCATGTCACAGACTCTTATTCTTGAACAACATGCATTTTTTAAAACACTCACTAAACACTGTGTGTGTTTGTGTAACACTGTGTTATATGAAATTGGAGCAGTCTGAGAAAAGAAAAGAGTAAAACATGACCCATCTAACAAGTAAGTTAATCCTCAACCTTTGACCCACTTATCCCTGTAATCATAAGACACATTTTAAGAGTTTCTTCAGTCCTGATTTCTGGTGGAGAAATAAAAACTTCAAATGGTTACCTCTCACCACCTGCAGTGCGGCGGGATCCCCACAACTACCCCACCCAAAAAGGCAGAATGCAAATGCAGCATTGGACCTGCAGCTGACTGGCACACCGCAGACAACCTTTAACTGCAATGCCGGGGCTGCCAGCTCAGGTGTATGAGCATGAATCTGCAATAAGCAGACAGAAACAGTCCAGGGGGGAGTTGTCGAGGAGGCAGAAAATGAATGATGATGGAGGCCCAGAAGGCAGAGAGAGGGAGTGGGAAAACATTACACTGAGTGAAAACAAAGAGCCGGCTGTGTCATTTGCCCCACGGGCTTCCTTCCTGTTGGGCCACAAGGCCACAAACTAACTGCAGCTGGGGGGGAGGGGGCGCAAAAACAAATCTGAAAGATCTGCTCAGCATACCAACCCACTGAAGCCCCACCCAAACATACACCCAAACAGCAGCCCCACCTGCACCTCTCTCTGCCAAACAGTGGGTTAACTCACAGAAGTGATGTAAGAGGTGGGGGTGACACAAATACCACAAATTCTGTTGTTTGTGCATTCATCGCAGCTCTGGCACACCTACACCACAGCTCAGCCCAAGCCCTCCAGAGGCACCCACACACTCACTGCAACACCGGGTGCCACCACCCATCTCCTCTCAGGTGGAGATGCCTGCACTCAGAAAGCAGGACAGATCTGGGATGGAGTGTTTTAGCCATACAATCTGGAACTCCGGTGTTGATCAAGAATTCATGGTATGATATGTTTTGAAAGCGGTCTGTTGTGCAAATGCTTAACATATGTAAAACACTTATAACCCAGCTACATCTCTACCCAGCTATCACGCACTGTCCTTGACAGAAAGGGCAAGACAATAAATCAAAGAATGAAAAACATGTTAGTTGCCAGTAATGGGGCAACATTGTTAACCAAGATTACACAACTGCAATAACACTGAGCACTTGTGCTGCCTGATATCAAATAGTCTGGCATCTGGTGATGATAAACATACAGTTAAGTTGTGAAATTAAGTGTTTTCCATTAACTGTTTAACCAGCTAAATCTGAGAGGGCGTTTGAGGCATTTATCATCTTTACAACGTCATGGTTTAATGATTTCTCATATGGAACAAACAGCAATTACATAACTCAAAAGGAATGTGTGTATATAGTGTGATGATAAGCCTTAATACAATTCTTGCAAAATTCAGTGAAAGGGAACACTGGCATTGTTAATATTAGGTCTGCCAGAGGAGAGCAGACATATAATCCAACAAGAGGCATAAACAATCCTGTGCTAATCTCATCTAAATATTGACTGTCAAAGGTTTTGTGACACACCATAATGAACCTTTTACTGGTAATGTGTGATGAGTATTACGATACCTCCGCTTACGATGCAAGCGCACGGAGCTACGTGCAAACAGATCACATGTTTGTGTGTTATCAAGAGGAACATAGCCCGTGCCAAAGCATTTCCTTCAACACATGACACTCTTGAAAAGCATAACACTTTGGTTCTGTTAAAAATCTGTTGTGGTAGTTTTAGTTGTTTAGTCTTTTGTCTAGTATGAAAACACAGCTTCTTTTTCACACTGTATTCACAGAGGGCATATTTCAAACCATCACTGTTGTGGTGTAAGTTGGAAAGCACTGGGGAAGTATTACACAATACTGGGCAACCTGCTGGCTGTAGTTATGGCCTACTTGAGTACATACTGTGTTACTGTGGGATCCGGGCAGGGGGAGTGTGGAATGTTTGTTTAGAGGGCTCAGTCAGGGGCCCAGGACGGTATGCTGTGTCTGTGTGCACGGTAGTGGGTGTATGTCTGTGTGTGTACGTGACGGGCACGGCAAATTACCCTCACTTGCCTTGCCTCTGTTTTTGTTTTCAATTCCCCGTCCATGGTTAAAAATTAGGTCAGCAGTCACGTGTTATGTGTTTCAGTCAGGAAGAGCCACTAGAGACGAAAAAAAAAAAAAAAATACAAGACATCCTTAACCTTTTTAACAGATATTTCTATGACAGCCTGTAACTATGCTTCACACTCAAAAGCTTAAAGCTTCATCAGCTATCTGTAGAGGACAAATCTTCTTCTACACCCAAAACAAAAACGTTTTGTTCCATTTCTTTTCACCTCATGGAAATGGCAGTTGGCCATGTGTTATGTGTACTGTTGACTTTGGAAGGGCTCCAGCCATAGTGACCTTGTGGAAAGTCACAATCACAGGTGTTGTTGGTGTGCATGTGGGCAGGCTAGAGGCCTGATATGTTTACAGGCAATGGGAGTGGCAGGAACAAGGAAACAAAGAGCAAAACATTAAGTGTCGTAGAGATCTGATTGTGCTGTCGCCATTCTTTAATGATGTACATTTGAGATCAAGGTGTACAGACATCCTTCCGGAAAGGAGCTGCACATAGAAAAACAAGTAATACCACATGCATGGCCTACATCTGTACTGACAACAAACACTTGTTGTTATTTGTGAGATAGTAGGTTATATCATGGACTGTGTTTAACTTGAGGATTATTTGCTGTTGACGCTGAAAGGATGAAATTGTCAAAGAGCCGAAGGAGAAAAAAAAGTTATTCATGCAATGATGCAGCCGAATCAGAAGCTTTTGCTGACACTTGTACTCACCATAACAGCCTTGTTCCAAATTAAATATAAGCAAAATAACATTTTATAAAATACCAAACAAAACACATTTATCCAAATGTTGACATGTACAGCACTGATATTCAAGCAATAAATCAGATCATATAATCACATAGAGTGACTGCTGCAGCGACCACATCATGAGCCCTGACTGGCCTCCCAACATACGAACATGTTTACTCAATGGATCTAGCTTGCTAATCATGCCGACCGAATTCCTGTTTTGTTTCACGTCATTCATTCAGCCTGACATGTAAGACCATTTCTCGTTGGGAGGGGGCGATAATTTGTTCACTTTTGCCTTAAGCAATCAGTGTTAAGGGATGTATCTATGTCAGTTTCAGTGGACAGTCCTGGAAGCTGCGGTAGCCTATGCTAGTAGCACTTCTTAACATTTATCCCGTTGGTAAAAAAAAAAGTCCTTTTACATCCACCAACCTGTACAGCTCTGTTCAACTGTTCTTCCCCAACAGGAAAAATAGCTGTCAATGGGCACATCACCAGTCCTATTTAAATTGCTAAACAAATCTGAGCGAGAACTGGATCCAGGAAGCCAGGAAGTGATCATGCACTCTTTAAATCAGGACTGCAGCCACACTGGCAGCTTTGTGGGGGTGATGGCGCAATGGACAAGATGCCTGCCTTTGGTGTGAGAGAGGGTTCAATCCCCCACTGTGACCCACCCACCATTGTGTCCCTGAGAAAGACACTTACCCCTAGTTGCTCCAGAGGTGTGCGACCTCTGACATGTATAGCAATTGTAAGTCGCTTTGGATAAAAGTGTCAGCTAAATGTTCTTATATTAGATATCCAGCAGGTTTAAGCTTTACAACATTTACCATGTAAGTTTATTGGTTAGCATGCTGACTTCTGCTAATTAGCAATACACACAGAGACACTGTTTTTCAGGTATTTGTACATAAAACAAAGAAACTTTTATCTTTTTTTGACCATACTCTTGTTTCAAACATTGTGTCTTTTTCTTTGCACACATCTATCTCTGACTCACAGGAAGTACACTGCGGGTATAAGCCTGCAACTGACCGGCTAGTTCAGTCGGAATTTTCCTCCCCTTCCGCTGTCCGTGGTGTTCGTTTAGCAAGGTCACAGCATCCTGGGCTTTGCCCCGTCCAACCTTTCTCCAGCGCTAAAAGGAACTGTGGAGATACTGCAGGTCTGGCTATGCAAGACTAATGTTTTGTCTTGCTTCACCAATTAAACCAAACATAAAAAGGTTGTTACATGCTAAAATGCTTTCTCAGACAGCCATCTGGTGTAATCTTACATCTTGTGATGTCTGACAGCCTTAATTTGAACCAAAAATAGGTATTAGTCAATAAGCCCTTTGTGGGTGTGCACACAGCGCTAAGGCCTCTATGCTGGCAAAATGTAGGTCAGCTCCTCCCATGTTCTACCACAAGGCCCTTTCACTAAACAAGTTTTCAAGCAGCGGAGCCTCAAGTGAACCCTCTCGCCATTGCAAAGCAGCTGAGGCCTGTGAGGCTGTTGGGTAAGAGAAGGGTAAATGGGTGCAGCGGTGGCAGTTGCACAGTGGTAAGGAGAGGCTCCAGCAAAGAAGGGCATGCTTAAAATTCAGATTTGGTCCTCCTAACATGGCTCTGTCTCTTGGTGACACCCTCCTCCCTTTTTTCCTCCCTGACTGCTGAGGAAATCCCCTCTCTGCTCCAAGAATCCTGACCATATACAGCAGCCTGTGGGATCACAAACCAACACACTGAACTATAGTCACATGTCTCAGCTGGCTTCATTTTCGCCTCAACGGCCAACTGCAGGACTTTCAGGTCCCTGCTGCGACCCTACTTAGGAGCGGCCGTTATCTATCAGCAGGTTAGTTCGTTTTCCCAACTGTTAATGCAGCACCATGACTGTTTGTCTATGGGGGAGAAACAAGGCCGCCTTTTAAGGAGACAAAAACAAAGGTGGTGATGTGTAGTACAGGAGTGGGATGGAGACAGAAAAAAAGAAAGACGGAGCAGATGATGGGGTGACTTTTGCTCCCTCCTCAGACTGGAATGTGAGCAGAAACGCTGTTTGGGGGGCCCCGGCAGCAGCTGACTGTACCGGAGTGGGTGGGTGACTACAGCCTTCGGTTATGAGTCTGCTGTTCAGGGCAGTGTGTCACATACTGGGGGAAGCACACTTTTAAGCCATCATACCACTGGCAGACTGTGCTGCAGCCAAGAAGATTCACACAACAGGAAAGTTAAATCATAGGTTATGCATCGACAGCTGAGCAGTACGAAAATATTAGGGGGGAGGATACATTTTCTTTAAAGTAAGATTTATGATTTGAGGACAATAACAGAGTACCTAAATCTTAGCGCAATTAGATAAAGTAGAAGAGGTCTCCCAGAGAGACAACCAAAATATGATCTGAAAGCAGAGACACTAACCTGCATTCAGTGGCCTGTTACTCAAGTCGGTACAAAAATAACCTTTTGTTTTGGACTGACAGCACAGAATAGCTGATCCACAGTGGCCTTGCATAAAAAAGAGAGTTGAGGGTCACAAACAGATGCAAGAATTTAAATGGGGTTGTTTACATTGTGTGACAGATTGTACAGTGGTTATATTTCTTGGTAAACAGGCAGAGTGCTCAAGTATTACATGTTACGTCACATGCTTACTGTAGATAGCACAGTGTCGCAGCCCTGTTGTGACATCCATCTTTTGCTTACGTTGTCTGATGAAGTGTGTCACAGTGTAACTGATACTTCTTCCAACACACAAAGTCACAGAACCTAGTTCATATCCAGTTCGATCCAGTTTGTCAGTAAAGCAGTAAACAATCGGGCCTCAGGTGAGTGAGACCTGAGAGGATCATGAGCAGACATTCCATTTCTGGAATCAGTTGTCAGAAGAATAAAGAAAAGCCATATCCTGACAGGGTCAGAGGTCAAAGCAACACTGGATTACTGGAGTCAAACTGGCAGGCACTCTTGCCCAAAACAACAGAAACACCCATTTACACAATTTAACACATACATAATGTTTTAGTTTAGAAGCTTAATTACATCGATCTCCCCATCTAACTCTCCTTTAAACATCCCTTTAATAAGACACTCACTTGCCATATGTACTGTATGTTGAGAGAGTTACTGCTGGCATTACTCATTCTTTCTCTCCATACTGGCAATGAAACAGAAACTTTGTAGTGCGACTGCACTGTAAGAAATAGGGAACGAAATTGTTCCGTGCAAAAATGTATTCTTAAGCTCAGCCAAAGCTAACTAAACTAAATTCAGCAGTCAGGGTTAGACAAATCAAGTGGCTATCTTCATCCTGGTAGTTCTGTTTAAGATTATTTGTTTTAGGAATTTCTTACTAAAGACACAAAGATTTTGTAAGAGACACACTTAATTTGGTTAACTCATGTCATATGCGCTTTAGATGAACTTCAGATTGCATTTCCATTTTTTGAGTCTTGGCACACGGGGATCTCTTCATTGCCACTATAGATTGGAGAAATATCAAGAAGTCTCAACTTAAATAGCTTCTTTTTCTTATAGTTTATTTTCAGTACATACATAGAGACCTGAAAGGGTAACTAGATTAGAGAAAGATCCGCAAGAAATAACTGGGTTAAGGCATAAGATTAACAAGACTGCTGGCTGCTCTGTGAGCTCACAATTAAAATGTTGATGTTTGTTGTTATGTTGTTTACCATGAATATTATCTTACTTTTTCATCTTTGCATGTTATGATTTACACAAAACAAATAGCTGAAGCTAATGGGAATGTCATTAGTGTTGCAAGTACGGTAGTTATAAATCAAAGAATCAGACCCTATGGTGGTGCTAGATGAAAAGTTAAAGGATTACAATAGTATTTACAATTCATAGGGAACATAAATGTCTGTGTCAAATTACATGGCGATCCATCCAAAAGCTGTTGAGATGTTTCGGTAAAACACACAAATGACACCCTTCTGATAGTTCTAGCAGAACGTCAAGGGGTCCCCCGTGGATATCTGAACCAAATTTCACAGCAAACCGTCCAATAGCTGTTGCGATATTTCCGCCTGAAGTACCGACCAGCCTGCCAACAGGTCGACATTGCCGTCTATAGAGCCAAGCCGCTACCATGGCCAGAAATGATGATAGGATATAATAAACAAGTCAAAGAAAACTCACACAAAACTCATGAATCTAAATGCAGCATTATGTGTTTAGATGTAAGCCTTTCAGTTGTTGTGTTTCAGTATAAGCCCTATAGGCTTATGTTTCGCTTACAGTTAGAGATTTTTGTTTTAGACTGGGGTAGGAATCTAGCAGGGATGTCCCCCTCTGTTCCTAACTATAGTGGGATCCATATAAACACATAATGGAGGCAGGTGCACAGAGAGTGTCCTGTTGACTGACGTGTTTCAGGATATGTTATCCCTCCCCACAGTGGTGATGGCTTCCTGCCACAGACAAAGAACTGGGCAATGAGCCTGGATTCCTCGTAGGCCTCCATGTGGATCTGGTTTAATGTGCCAACCAGGCACCAGTTCTCAGACAATGACAGGCCTTGTTTCTCAGTCCATGTCTCTATAGCTCACCATCGTTCTCCATCACATGCTCGCCTTCTTCTTCTACCCCTCTCTGTCAGTCTCTTGCTCCCTCTGATAGGTTTCCCCTCAGTAGCCCTGGCCTAAAAAAGATAAATGCCGTAACAACTGGTCATTGTTCCCACAGACATCCACAAGCCCATGGAGAACAGATGTGAGTCACTGTTTTGCAAGAAAATAAAAAAGAAATAAGAACACAAACTAATAATGAGTGTACAAGGACTTCTTGTGAAATAAGTGGAATATCTTGTAATGACTTGTTTAGTAATTTTGTTTTCATTGGGTGTGTTATGTAAAAGGCCTTCACAGCTTAAGTACATAAAAGATAAAGATAGGTGAAATGTCATCACACAAGGCTCAGTCTGTTTTAATGGAGGATCTTAAAGTAATCTACAGTATGACATTTGTAATATGAATAAGAAAGACTGTTATTATCATTTTCATTGCTTTTTTTTACTTCACATAAAACTGTCAAACGTATCCGCCTACACATAATACAACATTAGTTCATTTGATTAACTAATTAAGATTTTACACTGCACTGATCCAACTGCAGCTGATGATGTGAGCCTCTTGAGTGAACATAAAGCATTACTCCACGGTCCAGAGTCTGAAAAACATTGAACAAATATTTTTAGGGACACCCTGTGAGATTAACAAACACATATTTAAATAATTATCAATGTGATTTGTATCAAGTCTATGTGAGAGCCATTCTTTCTCATATACATACCCATTTAGCCAGTCATCTGTTGTAAGTGTGAATAAATTTACTTTTCCCACCATAAATGAGAGGCTTAAAGTCGTCACTTAAGTTTGAATCAGCTTTAATAAAAGGTACATTTTTTTACATATATGATCCTTTAGATAGAACACTTCCACATGTCTGACTATGTGTCTTACTTTCTCTGGCATCCTAAATTACCACTGCAGAACACATGTCTCAGAGCTCCATCCTCTCCACAACTGTAACATGATCTGGAAATCTTACATATCACAAAACATTAGTATTAACTCTCTGATGCTTTTGTGCCTGAATTTTCAGTCAAACACCTGTGACCTTAGATGCCAGCTGGATAACCGTTTCTAAAGCTTAAGTAGCACTGTGGCAGATCCTCTGCTTTATTTCAGTTATCTAGACCCCAGAGGACTGTGCTCTTCTCTAATGATGAAGCGTCAACAGTGAGAATTAGAGAAAAACAGAACCCCTCTGTCTGGGTTCCTTGTTCCTCCTCTGTCTGTGTGGCTAATGAATCCTTTGCACCAAGGTCTTGCAGATATTTGTGCAAAAAATGACCACTTGTTATATGTATCGTCTTTGTAACAACACATAGGACCTTGGTGCACAGACACAAGCCATTGTTTAGTAAGGATAAGACATAATAAAGTTAGAATGGGTGCAGAAGGACTTTTTGATAAATAAGTAAAAACATTTTTGGTCAGCTTGGACAACAATTTAATGGCATTGGCATTTTCAGTGGGTTTGTTACACCTTCATAGATAAAGTACATACAAGAATTATGAAATCTCATCACTTCAACCGCATTTATGTCCTGGCATTACAATGTATCTGGATAAACTATCTGGATGAAAGGCATGTTATTGCGAACAGTAAATGCGTGCAGAATCAGAAAGCTTTCAGATAATCCAGACCACAGAAGACGAATCCTACTATCTTTGGTGATCCCCTGACTTTTGTGCCACCAACACGTCAAATCGTTAACGTATCCAGTGAAATATCATTTATAAAATATTGGTCAACAATCTAGTTGGTCCAATACTTTGTGACATTCTCATCAGCCTCGGCTGTACTTTGTCTCTAGTGCTACTTAACAAACGTTAGCATGCTGACACACCAAAGTACGGTCAACATGGTAAACATTAAACCTAGAAAACATCAGCATATTAGCACTGTGAGCATTTTAGCACGCTTGTGTAAGCATTTAGCTCAAAGAACCACTAGGCACTGACAGTGGGGACGCCCTTGGGCTGGGCTGGCAGTTAATTTTGAACAGTAAACTTCAGAAATAATTACAGATAATACCTATAATCTGCCAATGTATCGGCTGGGCTCGGCTAGAGGGAACAACACGTCTATCTAGGTTCCTTAGAGTCAACAGCTAAGGAGCACCACACATATACATTTGCACATACACCTAACCTTTATGTGGAGCTATGTACTTACTTTCACTTCTTACAATGACTTTCTCACAATCTCTGACTAATTTACTTTCAGTTTCACTGTTTCAGTGTTCATTAACATTGTTTATTAATGATTGTAATTTTGTACTTACAAGCACAATGGCTACTCTTGACTCAACACAGTGTTCTTATTACAAACTGGGCAATATGGACAAAATGATTTCAGGATAATTATCATTGCTCATGTCACAATGTCAAAGCATTTACAACATTCAAATGTTTTTTTTAAGTTATATAAGAACAATACACAACAGTTTTAAATAAATATGTTGTAACATATGTAGTAAGATTTTACTGCTGTGAACCACTGAATCACTGCAACCCCCCCCACCCCCACCCCCCAGCAATGCCTTCCACCTCCACTACACACACATACACACACACACACTCACACACACAAATCCAAGGAGAATGCACACACCCTAAAAATTTGTCAATGATCAATTCATGGCCTTGTCTCAACAATCCTAAATACATGCAGCAGTGACAGTGAGACCAGCACACACACATATTGGTACACACACACACACACACACACACACACACACACACACACAGTTACACACACACACACACAGTTACACACACACACTGCACCTTACGGTCTCCTAAACTTCTGGGAAATAGACACCAAATATGCGTAGGCTTGCTCTAGTGCCACGTGAGCTGTTGGCTAAGTAGGTCAGTCAGTAAGTCAGGAGTGGCAGGGAAGGAGTGCAGAAACACAGTCTAACTCCATTACCTCATACAGCGGATTTGTGTCAACAGGCCCATCCGTCTGTCTACAGCCGTCCTGGCTCAAGTGACCATACAGTGAGCAGTTGGAGCTCGGATTCCTGCCCTCCTGTTTGCCCCTGTAAAGTCACACAACCACAAACACACCTGTAAGCAATGCACACAACCATCCCAGTGTGTATCTACACATACAAGAATGTACCCATACACACACACACTAAGAACACGTGGTCACAGTGAGTCAGGCCAGTAAGGTTACACGTGTAGCCCTTATTGCTGAATTAGTGCAAACAGCCGGCGGACAAAAGGAGTACTTCCTGATTCTTGTGTCAAAGGACAAACTGAACTGAGAGACACGACAAAGGACAGGGGGGAATGCTTCCTGGTGCAGCAACCTCATAAACAACCCTTCAAGAGTGTGATGACAATCAAATATACAGGACGTGTCCAAATTGCAACATCTCTGGTTAAGCCCGTGAAATGATAAAAGCTGAAATGAGCATGTGTTCTCTGGTTTAAATGCGTGTGCATTAGTAATATAAGTGATTTTTTTTATCAGTTCATTGGAAGTAGAAACAAGCTGCATACACAAGTGTTTGATATGTGTACCAAAAAGCTGATATGGTGAACTTGTTAGTGTGCCAGATAGAGAGCAACATTAAGTTTTATTTGAAGTCCTCCTAAGTTTAATATTCATTTTACTTTTAACTCTCTTTTGGTCTCTGCCAACTAAGGGAAATATCTTACTCTGTAGCACACAATGGGTTTTTAGAGCTTATTATTTCATACACTTAATCCATAATTTACTCATTAAGCTATCCTTTATAGATCAATTAAATCTAAAATAGCCATTAATGAGAACTATTTTTGAGTTTCCAAGTTTTTTACCACTTTGTGCTAAACTTAGGGAAAATGGTTGAAGAGGTTATTAATAACTTAGTTACCATTTATGTAGAGCTGAAACGATGCGTGCATAAATCAATCAAAAGAAAATTAATCCACACATTTTTCAATTAAAATTTTTCAAGCAAAAATTGCAGAAATTCACAGCTCCCAGCTTCTCAATTGTGAATATTATCTGTGTTTTTTTTGTCTCTTGTGATAGTAAATTAAATATCTTTGGGTGTTGAACTGTTTAAATGTGAATCGTGAAAGTAATCACTAGTTTAATTCAGTCAGTGGGTTAATTTTTTCAACATCCTCCATAGAGAGCACACTGCCCTGATGTCTTGGTAACAGAAACACACCCACACAATTACATAACTTGCATCAAAGATTAAAGAAGTCTTTCAAGGTTTTAGGTTTAAACAGTTTCAACTTAGCAGATGTTACACAATGTTTGCAATAAACTGCTGAAGCACTGCTAGCTGTCTGTAGAGATGTTTATGCAATGTTACATTTAGCAGCACTGTCTCTGAAGCATGCTGGGGTGCTCACTGACAGTGAAAAAAAACACACACACCAGATAAGAAGCAGAAGAAATAAAGTCGCGGCAGGAAAACTGCACTTAAAAGTCAGAGAGCCTTGAGACATAATGAAGTACAGAGGCAGAAGTAAGCTATATGTGTACGGAGTGACAGCAGAGTCCCCCGCTCCTCCCCGCCACTCAATCCTTCCTCCTCTAATCCAAACACCTGCAGGCGGGGAGGGAGAAGGGTGAACAGCAGGCCCCATGTGAGTGGCTGCTCACATGCAGTCGGCAAGCAACGTGTTACAGTAACACCTTTACTGGGGCCAAGGCGGGCGGTTACATAAAGCACAGACACACACACACACACACACACACGTAGACAAGCAAACTGTTCTAAGGGCATGGGATGGTTGGGTTAGCAGGTGGGTATATGGGAGCGAATTGGAACGGAGGGGATTTGCAGTGTCAGCTGTTGTTTTGTGTTTGCTATTTCACTGCTTACATGCAGTGTTAAAGTGTGCCACCATAAGCGCAATGATTGTTAACACACCAAGTAAGCTACCAAAGCAAGGCTGTTTACATTCAACAGGTTTACTAGAATGTCTGCAGAGGAGGTGACAAATCCCAACGTGTGATCACAAGAATTTAACACAAATAAAAAGGGAAGGATTGGGACATATTTTTGGAATATAACTTTCACGCTGGTTTCACGCTGTCAGTCCACGGTTACGCTGTGTCTTGCCATGATTGACACATGCGGCATTCCAGAGCTCAAGGGAGACAGACAAATAGAAGAAATTAGACCAGAGGTGAACACACAGGCTGCGTTGGCAGAAGGCCTCTACGATTGAGGAAGACAGCTTAAGCTGGGATTTCACTTAGATTATGTGGGTCACTGAACCTGTAACACCTGGTTTTCCAGACCCTCTCATAATGCTGGCGATGACAAGTAACAGTGTAGCCGTGTTAGTTCAAGTGACCTTCAGCCTCAGCCATGATCAAATAAATGTGAGAAAGCTCACATGGGCAACATTTAGTGTTTTAAAGTAGTTGCCAATGTCTTGTAAGTGATCAGGGTGAGAGGCTTCCAAAATTAGTTTTGACCTCCAGTTCCGTCCACACTGACCCAATTTTCTAAGAAGCCCTGCCGCTTCCAAAAAAACAAATGGAATTTGTGGCAATTTGTTTGTTTGTTTTTAGCTCTTAAGCAACTCCTGCACAGACAGATCCTTATTAAGAGCAGCTACAGCATGAGCAGTTGGGACATGTTTACATTTAGCTCCAGCAAGACTATGAATTGCAAAAGAGGCGATGAAAATTCTCCAGCAGCAGGATAAACTGTATTTCATCTGGACAGAAAGCAGTAAAAAGTAAATGCTGTATGAAGGAAAAAAGACAGATCAGTTATGTGAAATTAAGAGTGAAAGATCTCTTGCTTGTTCAGCTTGTTGTTTTTCAAGAGAAAGTAGGTTCTTATACAGTATCTCACAAAAGTAAGTACACCCCTCACATTTTTGTAAATATTTGATTATATCACTAAAGAAATGACACTTTGCTACAATGTAACGTAGTGAGTGTACAGCTTGTATAACAGTGTAAATTTGCTTTCCCCTCAAAATAACACAAAACATAGCCATTAATGTCGAAACTGCTGGTAACAAAAGTGAGTACACCCCTAAATGAATATGTCCAAATAAGGCCCAATTAAATTTGGTGTTATCACTCTCACTGGTCACTGGAAGTTCAACATGGCACCTCATGGCAAAGAACTCTGAGGATCTGAAGAAAAAACAATGGTTGCTCTACATTAAGATGGCCGAGGCTATAAGAAGATTACCAAGACCCTGAAACTGAGCTGCAGCACGGTGGCCACGACCATACAGCGGTGCAACAGGACAGGTTCCACTCAGAACAGGCCTCGCCATGGTTGACAAAAGAAGTTGAGTGCATGTGCTCAGCGTCATATCCAGAGGTGGTCTTTGGGAAATAGTCGCAGTGCTGCCAGCATTGCTGCAGAGGTTAAAGGATGGGGGGGTCAGCCTGTTAGTGCTCAGACCATACGCTGCACACTGCATCAAATTGGTCTGTATGACTGTTGTCCCAGAAGGAAGCAAATTTTTACTGTACGTTACATTGTAGCACAGTGCCATTTATTCAGTGTTGTCACATGAAAAGATAAAATCAAATATTTACAAAAAAAGTGAAGGATGTGCTCACTTTTGTGAGATGCTGGAAATCAAAGAATAATAATGGTTGCCATTGTCTGTGAAACAACAGGCAGAGCTGAGGAAATGGGTGGGTTCTTTGTAAATGGGTAAAAAAAATATGCTCAAAGAAAGAGTGGGAGAGAGGGAGTGGAAGGGTGAAGGACAGCACGTGAAGGCAGGGAGTGTGTTGCCCGAGTGCCATGTGCTTGGGCAAGGCGTGTGAGTGAATGAAGCAGTTCACATCACTGTATGACTCATACAGGAAGAGGCTAGCGCTCCACAGATCTCCACTCACATATGCACAAATCCAACCATAAAGGTGCACCAACTGTCTAAAAATAGGCAAGCACACATGGGCAAGTAACAAACACACACACGTACAACACCCACTTGCAAAAACAATCAACACCACTAACACGCACACTTACCACAGAAGCCAGGAAAGTACAGGAGAGACATGACTAAGGAAATAAGGAGTGCGTTAACGTCTCTACTGATTGGACTATGAAGCGGCATCTCAGAGACAAGTCAAACAGGTCAGGCATTCCTGACCTAAAAACTGACACATTTCAGGACAGGAGCTCTTCCAACTGGATTAACGTGTACTTCTGTGAACGAATAAAGTATGACACTGACCGACATTTTCTCAATGACTCCATGTTCTTTTGCTCATGTGTTAAAACACTGACTCAAAAATGACCAATGTGGGTTTTAGCTAAGCGCAGCAAGATACAGTGATATGTAATACGTGAATGAATATTATTTTTATTCAAGTGTCATACACCTCTGTGCCCAGCCTACATGGGTTTCCAAGTAACTAATTGCAATAACTACAGAGGCAAGAGAAAACAGAAGGAAAGCAAGCCAATATGGTACTGTATACATACTGTATATGACAAACACATTGCATCAAATATAAGCTTCACAGATTAAAAATACATGAAAACTGAAAACTAAATTTAGGGAACAACTCTGCCTGTTCGGTCCATGTCAGAATAACTATATCATCTGCATATCGAAAAGTACAAACTTCGAGAAACTGTAAAAACTAACCCCAGTACCTGCAACTCAACTAGTAAATGATTTACATGGAGTGTAAACGGCGTAGGGGAGAGCACATCCCTTATGCGTTAAGCAGCATGCATGCAACTGGGGCTTCATAGAGAGCTTTCAGGGATTCCCATCAATACCAGATGTTAATAGTTTTTAAGCTATGAAGACCATGATTTACACTATTGAAAGCTTTCTCAGTATAAGGATGGGTGAAGCAAAATATTCAAAGGAGCCATAAAAGCATGAAGAGAGAAGCAGCAGCACCTCATTATAGTGATGGAAATGTATGAATCATGTGATCACTATAACTCCACCAGCTCCGTATACACAGGCTTCCAGTGTGTGACAGGAGAGTTGCTTTGTTGGGAACACTAGTCATGGCGATGAAAAGGTTAACAATCCTTATCAACATCACCTACGTTTGTTTCAGAGGTGAGGGTGGAAAGCCACGCACAACTCATGTAGGCGGCAAAACATCTGTGTATGAGTTTAAATGTGCAGGCAAACGCATAAATGTCTGCATTGAAGTGGGGAGTCATATTTAGCCCCTCATGCATATGCATGAGCGTGTGCGCATATGGCACAACCAATCTGCACCCTGCCAAGAATATCAAGGGGTGCGTGAGTGCAAACAGGCACGACTGTCACTCACGGTGATTCAGTGTTTGTATACATGGTGTGATTTTCTGTGTGTGTGTTGTGTGCATATGGGGGTCAGTGCAAGGACTTTTCTCAGCACCTTGCCACCGCTTCCTCTTCTGAGAATGGGGAACAAGGTTTATCAACAGTGTGCAGAGCCGCACATGTAAACAGGGCTTCCAGCTGGCTTTGTTACAGCTTTTACAGCATCTAGCACATGTGTTACATCTAGAGGTGTTTAAAAACATGACAGCAACTCACAGACCTCAACACACATAATGTCACACACACGCACAAGCTGCCGACACATGGCCCCTTTCCACTGGCTCTGAGTTGTAAAAACAGCTGAATGCTTTTCTCTTCCACAGGAGGGGGAGGGGGTGCACACAGGTGAGGCAGGGGGCAGCTGTCTTTACAAGTTCAACTTCAGCAGAAATCAGAGGAAGGTGTTACCTAACATTTTTATAGCTTCCACACCCTTACATGTGCCTGCAGTCAGTGAAGTTATGAAAAAAACAAGTTCTGACAGAAAAGCTATACTAACAATGCATTGTTTTACTCCACGCTGTGAGTGCTGCACGTCCTTCTTACCCAAGTTTGAGGATCTGATGTCATTACGCCTTGTGCAAACAATGCGGGAGCCTTGGGTGTTGCAGCTGAGTGTGAAAGCAAAAGGGAACACACTGAGTGTTTAGATTTAGACATACTGATGTCAGTGCTCCATGAGCCTATGAAGATCTTAATATTACATTTATGAGGAAACAAAACGGCCAACAGGCCAGAGAGACTGTGTGGAGAGGACTTCTGACTTCCCCAGAAGTGACACACCTCACTTTGACACAGAAAGCAGCTGTGGACCGACACGCCCCTGACTTCTTCAAACACTCGTGGGTCAACTGAGGTGAAGATCATCGATTTTTATTGACAACTAAACTCCATGTCTCATCAGTCTTCATTAGAGACCTGCTACACCGATTTCCTGGACAAATCCAGATAAGACCTTGAATGTCTCATGTGCAGTGTCCTGTTTCTCCTCTAGAACTGCTAACCTGTGCGTGGAGATGTTTTCTGTTTAAAAGAGATTATGAAATCACCTCCATTCAAAGTCAAACAAGCATTCAGGTTTGATGGAATGAAGAGGTAGAGCAAATGATGCCCTGAGGGTTTCAAAACGAGGAGCAACCACCTGATGACGTTGTTGCACTTGCAAAACATCTACATACAAAATACCTCTGCAGGACTGAATGCTCTTTACTTCCAAACATATCAAGGAACCAAATGTGTTAAGCTAATACTGGCAGGATGCTTCTACACCCGCGTGGCGTCTCCGTGTCAATACAGTTTACTGGTAAATTCGCTCGCCAGTGGCTGAGCATATCTTAGCTCTGTGGCGCCATCTAGTGGTGTCATTTCGTCTACTTTCACTGACGGGGGGTTAGTAAGCAGAAGTCTGTTTGGTAAATTATAAAACAGACACATAAAAGAGGTTATTCACTATCAGAATAGACTCAAACCCTCAGGAAAATTCTTTAGGTTTGTTTGACTCCCTACAAATATTGGAACAAGATTAATTAGTTTTCCATCCTTCATAATGTAGCCTTGTAGGCCTAAATCCCATTTTGCTAAATTTACTGACTTATTTACTTTACTTATCCAATTTTGTTTGAGAAAACTGCTGTTTTTTTTAATATAGCATTTGCTAGGGGAATGAATTTAGCCACTTTATTGTCAATCAAGATTGTAGTTTTGAGAACAACATGGGCAAAGTCAAAGCTAGAATGTACAATTTCAAATTCAACATCTACATCACTATCTGGAGCAGACATGCTTTAGCATCCTGTTGAAATAAACTTGGTGTGAACCTTACAAAATGTACCCATTCCTTTGACTTTTTCCCAGAGCTGTGTTGACATGCAACACGTGCACCACAACCGTTTTCTATTACATTATAGAGGAATTAATCGCTTTTATTAGGATATTTTCAGAGCTGTTATAATTCCTGGTGATTTGCACTGGGGAGAAAAAAAAGATATTGAGCTCCTTCCCCCTATAAACGTGTGTTGCATGTCAACACAACTCTGGGAAAAAGTCAAAGGAATGGGTTCATTTTTTTAGAGTTCACACCTACAGTCTATGGTTCACACCAAGTTTATTTCAACAGGATGTTAAAACATGTCTGCTCCAGATAGTTATGTAGATGTTGCTGAATTTGAAGTTGTACATTTTAGGCTTAAAAGCAGAAACCAATCAGACAAATACGACTGAAAAAGTATTTATTAGGACGTTGTCAATACAGTGTGGAGATGCATATCAAATCCTGTGACATTCTCTTCATTTATCATTTATCAACAAAAAGTATTTTTTACAAGCCAAGAAATACAATCAATTCAGGTCTCAGCTGCCAAGAAAGGACGTTGACGAGTATGCGGACACATAAGCTTTTGAGAAAGTGTTTACTGTTTAAAAGCCCCAGATCTGTGGGGACCAGAGTTGGTAAACAACTCAGTGAGAGTCTGTTCCGTTCCTAGACAGCCATCTATGCCCCTGAGCAAGCCTCTCGACTCCCAAACACTCTGGGACTTCTGAGTGATAAAACTTGAAGTGTGTCTGTTCATTGTGTAGCTCTTCCTCTTTGCAAATACTCCCTGCAGCTTGAAGTGTAACAAAATATGATCCCTATCAGCTGTCTGTCTTGGTGTCAGTTGACGTCACTGAAATGATTACATCTAACCTTGGCTTTATATCAAACCATTTAAGAACCAGTTACATCCAGGCTTCACAAGTCTGAACCTAATTTGTTAAATACAATACAAGTAAATAAAAATTAAACAAATTTCATTACATTTTAAATATTCTCAGTAAGACATCTCTAAATTTACAACTTCACTAATCAAAGCAGTTTCAAAATAAACTTTGTTTTGATTATTTTATTTAAGAGACAACTTAATGCCACCTAGTGAGTCAAGTGTCAATCAAATCAACACCCAATCAACAGTGGGAAGTGAACCACAGTTGAACCGGAGAGAAAATAAATACAAAACATTAGAAAACATCTCAGCATCTAAAAGGCTTTTAAACTTAACTTAGTCATAGCAAAACAATGAAATCTCCCTCCCCACACGCACACACACACACACACCAGTTCAACCATATTGTTGTCTTATCTAGATATGGTAGCCATTTGCACGTGTACATGTTGTCCTGTCCATCAAAGTCTCTGCTGCTGCCATGGTTACCCAGGCTCAGGAATGCCATCCTTCCAGTCAGGGGGGAACCAAGCCACGCACGATGAGTATCACAGCAACACCGGAGGAGCCGAGCTGAGAGTCGCCGGGAACACAGTGATCCCTGGTGAGAACGTCCCCACCCACTCCTCAGATGGCACTGGCACAGCAACACATAAGCACAGTGGGGTATCGCATCTTGAGTGGCTGACAACCTGCTGAGGGGCCCCAGGAGTTCTTTGGCGACTGCACTCCCTTCACACAGCATCTGACCCCCATTACCTTTTTAACACACAGGTTATTAATGGCACCCAGCTGCGTTGGGAAATGGCCAGGCATTTCTCAGTGTTCATGTATAAATAGGTCACTGATGTAGGCACGTGTTGCTCTCTGGGGGGAGTGTGTGTGTGTGTGTGTGTGTGTGTGTGTGTGTGTGTGTGTGTGTGTGTGTCTTCGTGCCCATATGGTTACTGAAAGTGACATTTAGCAGAAGTCTCAGGGCCAAAACTCAGTCAGCATTTGCTTAAGAATCGATGCACTTAAAAACCATGCAAGCATTACGAACTCACCTCTGGGAAAAAGTCAAGGAATGGGTTAATTGTTTTTAGGATTCATACTAAGTTTATTCCAACAGGAAATAAAAGCGCATCTGATGCAGATGGGGTTTTTTCAGTCAGTCATCAGTTGCTTTTGTTGAGGCGAGCATTGTTCTTAATAAAGTGCTTTTGCATCATCTTGTCTTTTACCATAAACACATCACATTTCTACCTCTTAGCATCAAAAAAAAGAAAGAAAAAAAAATGAACCATCTCGGAGGACACACAAAAATTCCAGGAGCATCCCAGGACCTCAGTTCATCTTCCAGGTGCAGACTTTGTAGACTGGAGGTGCTACTTTGCGTACCGTCCGAGACTCGACGTGGCTCCCAGCGGTTTCTTCTGGCCTTTGGGAAGTTGGCGCAGAACAAAGTCAAAGTTTGCCGTTGTGGACATAGCATAGAAGACGTTTGCTTTGTCTGGTATGAGCAACACTGAAAACAGAAAAACAAGATAAATCTTTAAAAGATTTTCTTTTTTTTTTACTATTTCAACAAATCTTTTGATTGAAGAGTCATTGTGTTCTGACCTCTTTCCTGGGAGATGACCTGTGTCAGGCTGAAGTCCCACCAGTTCATGTGCTCAAGGTGATGCTTCTCCAACGCCCTTTGAATCACCTGTGCAGTTTTGTCCTGGCTGGTCAACTATGAAAGACAACAATTTGCTATTAAGTATTAAGTGCTATGAAGTAGGTAGTGTGAAGTAGGAGACATCTTGTATCAGATTCTAGGTTTTTCAATAAAGAAGTGGGAGTAGATAATTATAGAGCAGTTCATTATTTCTATACAAGGTGATTGAACTTTCTGGTAGAAAAGCAATATCAGACACAAATAGAGTATTTTTCATTTTTTGTCTTAAAACATTTAAATCTTTAAATTAAAGTAACACTATCATATCTTAAAAACCTTGTATTGAAAATCAGAGCTGAAACAATTAGTCACATAATCAGTCGCACAGAAAAATAATCTGCAACTATTAAATACTAATTATCGATTAATCATTCAAGTCATTTGTCAAGCAAAACCTTTGTCCATTCTCCGCATGCAGCTTCTCCAGTGTGACGATTTGCTATTTGCTCTTTTTAATCTCACCTTTAAAGGTGGGAAACTCTGATAAGCCTTTTTTCAACATTTTTTTTGACATTTAATAGACTAAACAATTGCTAAATAATAATTGGATTAATCAATAATGAAAATCCTGTTTGGTTGCAGCCCTATTATAAATGTTACTACAGTAAAGTACATAAATTTAATTAACAAAATGTACCAAAACATACGAAAAGTGTCAAAATTAAAAATGCCCCTTGTGAATGGTTTTCTATTATATATGTTATTACATTATAACTATGTGTAAGTATTTTAATATTGTTGTTGGTCAAGGTGGAGGTACATTTATCTACCCTATATAAGTTGGATAGTTTCATCTTAACGATGCATTTTATTTTCTAAGCTCATCATATGGTTTGTATGTACACTGTAAAGTAATTATATTTCTCTCTGTAGTGAAGCATGACATGGATATACTCATATCTGTACTTAAGCACAGCACTTGAGCAAATATATTTAATTTCCTTTTCACCACTGTAGTAGTGCATATGCAGTACAACACAAAATAATTCATTCCATCATATTAAATTTCTATCTTTGGATATTAAAAACAACAAAATGCCATGAAGATCTAATATTTTGATATTAGCACTTGAGGATAAACTCACCAGGATGCTTTTGTACATGTTGCCGTTGTTCTGGCCCAGGTCCACGCTCACCCTGATTATACAGGAGTCAGCCACCTGACGGTTATACAAAGGCAGGGAGATCATGGACACGGAGCGTTTGTGGTGGGAGGCCAGAGTGGGCTTCGGCCGAGCACCGCCGCAGGACGTGGCAGGAGAGCTCGGATCAGTCCGCCGGTCAGGGGAGGCGTTGGAGGGGGTAGGGGAGTCTGGAAACGAGGAGCCGGGGGTGGACGAGGAAGAGGAGGACGAGGAGGAAGAAAATACCTCAGACACATTGTTGCAGGAGCTGTGAAAGGACTGCAGAGAAGGTGAGACAAAAACAAGAAAGAATATTGATGAGTGCCACTGGAAATAAGAGTTATGGCATTTGTAGTGTTTCAGAATTGATTGCTCTGCGGAGAACAACTAAACTGCTGAGCCGCGGAGCAGCAGGGACAGCTGTGCACCATTTAACAGCCCCACTCCAGCTCAGCTAATGAAATTCCACTTGTTGAGGACTCACTCTAGTTTCGACAGCCCTTTAAAGAGACTCTTTTGTGAAGGGAGATTATGTAAGTTTCCCGGTTTTAAAAGCCATACAGTGAATCTTACTTCTCATTATCTCCTCCAGGCACATCTCACATCTGCTAATATTTGTTGTGCACATTTATGACTGTATGCTCAAGTTCCTCTTGATTCCATCCATCCATCGTCAACCGCTTATCCCGCGCACAGCCAATCCCAGCTGACATCGGGCGAAAGGCGGGGTACACCCTGGACCGGTCGCCAGGCCATTGCAGGGTCCTCTTGATTCAGTGATTTATTTAAAAAAAATTATAAAAAAAAAAAAAAAAAAAAACATAGCAAAAAGCATTTCTGGCAATCTACTGCATGCACTCTTCTAGAAACAAATGCTTCAGTGCTTCAGGGGTTTGTTTGACTACATATAACAGGATGATTGTTTGCGAAGTGTAAATAGTGGATGTTGTGCTGAACACAGACGGCCATTAGATGAAGGCACAGCATGACAAAGCGTTCAACAAAGAAACCACTGTTAGCACAACTGTGGACAAAGGATGGAAAGAAAACAAGGCTATAAGACAGTGAGGCAGATACATGCACGCACACACAGACAGCTGTTCACCTGCAATCTGATGGAACAGCCTGAGTTTGAGGAGCAGAGATCCTCCATCTCAGATCCACTGGATCCAGAAGACGTAACGCTGATCTGGTCAGAGGGGAGTTTTTTTAATCCTTCGCTCGCTGACAAGAGACTGAAGACACTTGACCTTGTATCAAAGAAGCCAGAAAAACTGCTGTTTTATACACAGTTATATAGTTTTATAGAATTAATTTTCCTTCTACTGTGTATCAACACTGCATAGGACAAATCAAACTCAATTCCTTTCATGTTTTGGAAGAAAAAGAGAGTCAGTAAATGGAGTTTGGTCAGTTCCTACTATGACTGTGTGTATTTGAACATTGAAATGAGACCATACCGTGATACTCACAAGGACAGTTTCTTTGCGAGTGTGCAGCGGCTCCGGGGATTTGGCGAACACAGGTCCACTGGAGGCTCCAGATTCCTCGACAGTTCGTAGCTGTAACAAAAACAGAAATTAAATCCTGCTACAGATGTTTAGCCGTTGAATGGCCCTCTCTAGAGCACATTCTGAGTTGTGATATCTTGTTGAAAAATGTGCTGCATTTGACTTGAGTTGACTGAGGCGTCCCCAAGCACTCTGTAAACTTTTTTTTTTAATATCCATGGTGTACTGCGGTTTAAAAACCAGACCATGGCATGTGGCATGTTTATGGTAATCATATTTTTGTTTTTACTTTACTTAGTTTCAGAGGATTGATGGAATAGAATAATGTAAACGAAAACCCTCAAGAATAATAATATATTATATTTTTAAACATGCTTTATCAATCGGTTGAGGTGTCAATTTATTGATTATTGCCATGACATATAACAGTTCCTTATTGTATATTGTTGTCAATATGAGAATCTAATTTTATTCCATTATATCATAATAATTAGATCAATTAAAATTATATCAACGATTTCTGGTGATGTTTGAGATGTTTAAAATCAAAATACAGACACTAAACAAGTAAGTGTGGGGCGATGCAGCTAATACTGGTAATAATGATTTAATATACATGAAAGGAAATACCTCAAGAAGGTGAAAAAACTGCTGTGCAGTTGCACCACAGCGCAGATGAAACAGTCTGATCTAATTCTAAAATGATTTATATATATTCATCAAAAACATTTCAGGGTTTTTCAAAGGATGCAGAATACGAGAGTGAAAGAGGAGGAGATGGGTATTTATAGGAATGCTGGAAGTGGCATGATTGAGGTGTGGCCCTGCTCCTGAAACACTGCTAGATTGCTCCAATTAAAACAGATAACAGATAATAAAGAAAGAAATTTGATTGTTAAATGTCTACTTTTGTAGTGTATTCATTGTAAGTTGGCACCTCTACTGTTTGGTGGAGGATCAACATTTTTAGAAAAAAAAAATTTCTGTTTTTAGTTCTGAAAGGAACTAAGAAATGCTTGCTTGTTTATTTATTCAAAAGGATAAATCTCAACATTTCTTTATTTTTGCAACCGAAACTGACATTAGTCTGGGTCTTTTCTGTAGGTAGCATACATCATGCCAGTTTGTTTTTCTCTTCAGTTCCGTATTTTTTGAAGTTTGCGTAACAGAAATCTCCCCAACAGAATTACAGCAAACATTAAAGATTTTATGAACTGCCAGACGTTATATGAGTATGTAGCTAAATATTGCATTATAAATGTCAAAGGAGTTGTTTCTTTATGATAAGGCTCAGACAGCACAGAGTTGCACCCACGTCTCAGCTGATAACATGAACTGACCAGATGCCATTACTCACTATGACAGGGCATTTTGATCAATTATAGTGCATACAACGTATCTTTGAGTGGAAACTTATTAAAAGCAACACACCTTTATTTGTCCACATAGCAAATAAACTCTATAACAACAGAAGAAGAATTTTTACAATGCATATTTCAAATTATATAACTGGGCTGCTTGTGATCTAATCACATGAATGTTTTGTGAGGGGTAAGTAAAACACTTTGTTCAGCTCACCTCTCCTGGTCAGTGAGCAGCTTGTGTCCCTGCAGCCAGGCAGCGATTCTGGGGTGATGGGGTAGGTTGTACTGGGAACAGGACACCTGCAGCACACGGATCTGTGACAGAACCTCAAACTCCTGTAAGGAGAGAGAAATATCGTCGGATCGAGTGACAGAGAGTGGGGCTGCATAGCCTGTCTCGAGCAACAAGGTACAACCGAATATTGTTCCTTAAAGAGATGTGTAAATGTTTAAAAAGGAAAACTAAACTAGCTTTCAGCATGCCTGAAAAAACAAGGGTCAGAAAATATCTTGGTTTACTTTGACAAAGAGAATATACTGTACACACCCAACCACACAAGCATGTAGTGCTGAACAAATGTTATGTGGATGCGCGCACACACACATAAAAAAAGGCAAATACATAAAAGACAACCAAGAGGAGCCACTTACCCTCCTCCTCTTCTCAAAGTTTATGAGCCCACCCTGTCAAAAGAGTAGATTGTCAGTACAGTATTTATATATTGCATATACGTATCAATGATTAATTTGATCAAGAAATGAACAAAAAAAAACTACGGTAACACCTTATTCTGACATTCCCTATTTAGCATTTATAGGCAGTAAATTATAAAAATGTAATGTAGCAGAGATAAAACCTTTTTTAAGTGTTTGTTAGTGTCAATGTATTCGTTAACAACTATAATACCTCCTGTGAATCATCCATAAAAGGTGTATAAAAACATGATGAATCACTGACAGTATAATTGAACACAGTTGTAATCATGGTCATGAATAAGTCTCCATATTTAACATGAGCATGAAATTTTGCATCTTTATTATTATATTTATTAATAATAAGGAAATATTTATATATTGATAACGACTGAGCAAACTCAAAAAGGCCATATAAGAAGTGACTGAAATCTGAACAGTGGAACTTCAGTGAGGATTTGCTTTGACAAGTTATTTTCAAGGTTAAGAATGAACCTTCCTTAAATTAGTTATACAAAGGCAAGCAGGAACAATACATTTGATCAAATTGAGTTAAGACTGTATAAAAGAAGGTTGTAAAATTTAGTAGGGTCGGTAGGCATATGTCCCTGTGAGTTGTCCGTAGCAATAATTTGCTAGGAGTCCAATGTGTTTTTAAGTTTTGAAAGATTATGCCCTCCCCCCTTGTATGCCTCGCAATGGTTTGGTCTGCTACCTACCTTTTTCAGACCATCAACAACTTAATTTATAAAAAGCAACAAGCGGCAGATCTAGTGAATTATTCAGACCATAAGAAATATACAAAAGTCTATTCTATTGTAGGCTAATTTATTTCCCTGCATGCTGCTCAGAGTAATCTCATTCAGCTCTCTTCCTCTCCTCTCGCATCATGCGTGAGGAGTGAGTTACTATGGTTATGGAGAAGCTTTGTGTTCCCCTTCGAGGGAACTCGAACTGCGTCGGTTACGACACTATGGGAACGCCTCTAGGCGAAGCAGGTCTGAACGTGAATGAAATCACTCCAATCCTATTGGCTTGTTGCTAGAACGGTAAGGTGTGACGGAATAACCGGAGGAGTATAAAGCACACCTGTACACACTCATCATTAGCTTTTTTCTATTCAGCAGGCGCTCTGTATGTTGTTTGAAGAAAGCTCCAGTCCTACAAGCAGTGTGTCGTACCTGAAGAAGAAGTCTACCAGCATGTCCGGCAACCAGATGTACAGAAGGTGTGTTTTTTTTCTTGCCCTCGGTACATCACGGATGGAGATTCTCATGAGATGTGTGTCTCATGTTAGGGGATGGAGCACGCCCGGGCAGCTCTCGAGGGGGCTGCCTGCGCCCGTTGCGAAGCCCTTTCCGTG
>NC_060151.1:7028349-7045624 GCF_021292245.1 Micropterus dolomieu
CGTATGTAACCCTGGTTCCCCGAGAAGGGGAACGAGACACTGCGTCGGCCCGCCGCACCTCTCTCCCCGCCTGAAGCGCCTGCTTCATAGTTTAAGCTAATGATGAGTGTGTACAGGTGTGCTTTATACTCCTCCGGTTATTCCGTCACACCTTACCATTCTAGCAACAAGCCAATAGGATTGGAGTGATTTCATTCACGTTCAGACCTGCTTCGCCTAGAGGCGTTCCCATAGTGTCGTAACCGACACAGTGTCTCGTTCCCCTTCTCGGGGAACCAGGGTTACATACGTAACCAGAGAATTTTTCTGTTGCTCTGAAACTTCACGAGAACACAGGAGGAGAACAAGGTGGGGCGGTAGATAAGCAGCAGACTTTGGAGTAATGATATGGTTTTGTTAGTTGTTGACTATAGCTGTCAGATAAATGTAGTGAAGTACAATAAACAATATTTGCCTCTGAAATACAATGAAGTAGAAGTGTAAAGCAGCATAAAATGGAAATAATTGAGTAAATGCAAGTGCCTCTCAAAGTACGGTTCTTGGGCAAATGTTCTTGGTTACATTCCACCACTGTTAAATAGCAAATTAATTCATTATAATTATAAAAAATGTATTATAAAATTAATATTAGAACGCAGTTTGTTTGTAGATACTGTTATCTCTCTTGCTTTCTGTGAAGAGGCAGGGTAGGTATTTGTAGACATAAAACGAGGGCATTATAATCCTATATATACCCTTTCTATATACATATAAAATATGTTTATATACTGCTTATGAATGCTAATTAGAGGTATTTCAAGTAAACATGTTATGATGCAATATTTCATACTGGACAGTAGACACTTTAACCACTGACTTTAACCACAATATGCAGAGTAACTGTTAGTCTGGCTACAGTATGTACCTCCACAGTGTCTGGCAGAGCAGTGTCCAGCATGGTGAGGACAGTCAGATAAGTGCCAAGGTAAGGAACGACTCCACTGGAGGTACTCTACAGAAAAACATGTAAGCACACTGCCGATTAGGGTTACAGCACTAGTTTCCTGTGTCACTGTATCTGGTTATACGTGTATTTTTAAATCAAGTCATTAGCCTTTTTTTAACAGAATAGAGATCGGACGACATTCACACAAGGCAAGTCCCAATTAACAGCACTGTGGGTTCATGTTACGGCCCAGGAGTATGAGCATATGACTCATCAAAGATCCCCGATGTAGTCTATTATTACTGTCCTATAATCCTGGTGATGTGAGGCCATTTGAAACTTGTTCAACACCCAGCAAGGCTAAAGATAGCTTTGAGTCTCTGCCATGCCAGCGATACCCTTGAGGGAAGTTAGCTCTCTTGTGGCATCTTGCATGTGTATTTTTAAAAAGCTGTACCTAAATCTCGCCTTGGGTAAAATGACTCCAAGATAATATCACATGAAATATTATCACATTATGCGACATTTGTTGTGGCAGAAAGGGAAGGTTGCGCAAGGTCTCGGTGATATATGGCACTGGGAATTCATCTCACGTCTTCAAAACGTCTCACTATTTTCCCATCCTGATGTATGGCTTACCATCTGTCTGTGGATTGGACTCCGCTTGGATATCTTTGGAGAAATGTTATCCACAGAAGCTTGGCCTCCATCCTGTCAAAGTAGGTCAGGTGGAGCCATATTCAGTTTAAGGTTATAAGCACATACATTATACATTATTATCAAAAATAAGTGATTAAAACTGAACAAATGTAGCTAAATCTGACTACGGCGTGAATTTGTGTTTACATGCATAAACACATATGAATACAAACAAGCACATCCAAGGGGGCTTTATATAAAGGATGTGCTCGAACTGTAAACTGGCTTATGGAGAAAGTTCTTCAATACAAGAATAACAGTTATTATACATTTACTTGGATATCATGTTTGTATATAATAATTATAATAATTATAATGAATAATTATGTTGTGAAAGGGAGGGAAGCCACGTCTAAGCCTTCTCTCTTAAGCCTTTGTGTGCAATATCTGTTGAAAAATACAACGATTAGGCTTTAAGTAAATACATAAGTCAGTGTACTTCCATAGATAAAAGCTTCCTTAGTAAAAGGCAGTGCCTGAATACAACAACAATGAAATGAAAAGGAGGAGAACAACTAGTTTAAAAGGACCTCCCAGTGATGAATGTCACTGTGAAGCCGCAGATACTAGTGCAGGTTGCTTGGTTGTGGTGTACTTGAGAGTACTGGTGTGTCTGTGATCTATTGACTTAAGAGTTCTTTCACTGTAACTAGACACAAGCCGCCTCTGACGCACCTGCATAAAGAACACTTCATAAAAGGGAAAAGGGAACACAATGTGCTTGAGGCCTCTCGTCTCCCCATTAACACTCTGTTAAACATTTCTGTAAATATTAACTCAAAAATGAATCTTTTTAATGATTAAAAAGAGAAATCTGTGTACTTTGAGTGCTTAGGCAGACAGTAATTTGTACATGTTTTCAATGAAGCAAGCTTATCTCTGTTCTATGTTCTTAATCAATCCCTCATATCATGTTGGGTTTATGGTCAGTTTCTAGATTAAAGACCCATTGTGAAATTCCAATATTGTGTCTCCTGCTGAAAACTGCCCCATTATTGGTTTTATTAGTGATTTAATTAACCTTCAGTTCAGATCAGTGAAGCCCCCACCTCAGCCCACCCTGTTGAACTTAGAGAGAAAGATTCTTATTTGCAAGTTTGATAATTTGATGATGAACAAGACATATATGACAAATGTTAACTTATGCTCGTGTGGAATATAAATTCATATTTTGTGTGAAGTGTGGTTATAATGACCTGTGTACCTAAATGTGTATGTCAATCTGGCCTGTTTTTTGTGCAACAAACATTTTCCTTCTCACCTCCTCCAGGAGCTCTCTGTTGGTCAGGACATAGTTCTCATCAGGGAAGGTTTCCCAGAGGTTATCAAACGTGGCCATGCTATCCCTACAAAAATAACAGAGACGTGTTAAATATGCAGATATTTAGTTCAAAAACAAATAATTAACTATAACTACTATAAATAACTACTTCAACTGGTGATAACTTTTGACATTTCAGTACCTGGTCCATGACCACCTGTTTACACCATAGCGAGAGCAACGTGAACTTGTGCTTCAGTTATCCTTGACATTATAATAGTTTACTGCAGTGTTTATGACCTGACACTGAATCATTTGGTTTTACGTGTATTTTTAAATCCAGTCATTGTTTTCTATTTCTTATGTCGTTATTCATTTATGAATACAACACACACACATAAAAAAAACTTATAACAGCTTGTTTATCGTACCTGAATTTTATGCTTAAGTCAAAAATAGGAAATGAATAAACAGGCCACAGCCCGAATTTGAGTTTGTGTCATTAGGAAGTTAGTGACTTGTTCGACTCTTGCACTTGGCCTACACTTGGGCAATAGCGGTACCTGATTTAATGTAATGAATATTAGCTTGAACATCAACATAGTTGTTGAAACAGAAACAGAGTACTTTGTGAAATAAAAAACAAGGCTTATTGCAGCACACCGTGTAACTCACTGTATGTGTGTGCTGGGACAGGAAATGGATTCCGTCAAAACTGTCCTGAGAATCTTTCTTTCTTCACTATCAGATTTATTCAGTGATAGTTGTCAGTACATCCAGTGGTACACAGCAAACAATGAAGTGTTAATAGTTCATTTGGCTCAGGTTGCTGGCCACAGTCTAACTCACTGTATCTGTTCACACAAGTGAAAGTTTTCAATGTGACCTTTTTCAAAAGACACTGTTGAAAAAACCCCACTTAATGTTCAAGCTGATATTCACCAGCCTACGTTAAATTAGGTAATGCCCAAGTGTATTTGCTGCAAAGTTATCAAGTGTCACACACAAAGAAGTCTGTAACAAATCAGATAGAATTAAATATTAAAATCAAGTTTTTCCAGACATAAAACATTGTTTTGGATTCCCAATTGAATAAGAAAAGAACAAATGATACACTTATTAATATGGGTCATCCAAAAGAGAGATATTGGCTGACAGTTACATTAGTTGCACATGATGAGGGTTCATTGTCCTCATTAAGGGACAATTATTTAAAGTTGTGGCTTTGAAATGGTTTTAACCAAAACCTACCTGCTAACAGCAGCCCAGGTCTTTCTCAGCCTGTAAACCGCATTAGACTGAAGGGCCGACAGGATCGCCCTGAGAGACGAGAAGTTCTTCAGCCGACGGCAATCCTGCAGAGGAAACATCATTTCACATCAAATAGTAACCATGTTTTGTGTTGATGAGTTTCTCCTTAAATAAAGGGTCAGTTAATGCAGCTCTTATGAAGTCTTGTCTAATACATATAATGCAGCCTAATCTTTAATAACTCTGGCATTTTGGACTGACCTGTGCTACTCTGATCCACTTCTCTATAATGCAGGCCCTTTGAGCTGGTGTAGTGGGACTGGAGGTGGCGTCTGTCGGTTGGCAGAGCAGGGAAATGATGACCTGGTTAGTAATGGCGTTGAACTGTGCAATGGTGGCTCGGATGGTGGGAGACATGTTTTCCTTCTTGTCTCTCTGCGACCACACACAGCCCAGACACTGGTAAGGCACCACTTTGACAAACAGAGCCTGAAACGCCATGAAAACCAATCATCAGCCTTTAATCATCAAACTAAAACAATATGAATGTGGAAATGTGGAACATAAAATATATGACATACGGAGTCCATTCGGGTGAGCTGTTCAGCAATGGCTGCAGCTGAGAAATCCATGATGCCCCCTTGATCCAGAGAGTTTTCACACCCTGAATCCTCATCACAAGAACCCTCCTCAGCTTGCTCCACATCTGCCTGGGCCGGGCTGACATTCGTCTTCGCTTCTGAAGAAACACAGGAATCAAGAAAAAATTAGCATGGCTTTTTGCAGGAGGTTTTTCACATTGTTGACAGCTACCATGATGGTTTGGGACATGGACAACGGCCTTATCACTTTCAGTCATGTGGTGGAGGATCACCTTCAATCTGTAAACTCTTGAGCAGTGCCTCCGCTTGCGCAGCCAAAGAGCAGAAATTGGGCTGACTGCGCATGTTATCGTGAACTGCCGAGCTGATCCTCAGGTGATCCAACAGCAGCCTGAGTGACCCGTGCAGTGGAGGATCCCTGAAGTCCTCACTGTACTCATCCAACCATGTCTGGACAAAGGCCAACAGAGGGCTGAGGAGGCAGTGGAAGAATCATTACAGTTTAACTATTTAAACAACACTTTAAGCCATAATGACACTAGAAAAACCGCATAACAGTTCAAGCACACTGAATTGTTAACTCAAAAGGTCATTCACCAACCTCGTGTAGCATTCACTGTTGTCCAGATCTGAGACAGCATTTTCTCTATAGGGAAAAAAACAACATTAACCATGATCTTAAGACTATTGGTTGTATATTTTTTAATTATAAATATTTGTTCCTGACCCTGCAGCTATCCTAAATCTGACCTTGATTCATGCAGCTACAGTCTAAAACCACTCTGTGCATAATTGTTGTTGTTGAAAGCCTCAAGATAATGAGCACCTGCTAGGTACTTATTATTACATCAAAGCTGGCAGGAGATAGTTGCTTTGTCAGGGAAACAATGTATAAAAAGATCCTGACGCAACATGGTGACTTTGCATGTGCAATAACCCAAGTTGTTTTCCCCAGAATCAACCATACAAGAGATGGCTCTTCACTTGTGGCTCTTCATGTCTACAAGGAACATGTACTAAGGTAACCAGAGAACGATGCTAAAACGTTACAGAATTTGCAATGGGCGAAAGAGAAACAGAAACCCAAAGTAGAGGGCAACTAAAGACTATGTGGAGGCATGAATGTGAATTTTAATGTGAATGAGGAGGAACTGAATGAAATGTCTCATTCAGCTAACCATTAAAAGGAGTAATTTGACATTCTGGGAAATACACTTTCTTGCTGTGAGTTAAATTACAAGATTGATACCACTCATGTCTGTATGCTAAGCTACCACCAGCAGCCAGCTAGCTTGGCATAAAGACTGGAAATGTGGGGGAAACATTAGCCTGGAAGCTAGCACTTAAGGTATAGTACGGATAATAAAAAATGATATAATGTGTAAATTAGCGAGCTTTAGAGATGTGGCAGGTAGATTTTGGTACCTTTGAACAGAGCCTGTTTCTGCCTCTTTTCAGTCTTTGCGCTATGCCAAGCTTACTGGCTGCTGGGAGTAGCTTCATATTTACCATACAGATAGGAGAGTGGTATCAATCCTCTCATCTCACTGTCGGCAAGAAAGAAAACTGTTACAAAAAAAGGGATTGTACCTCTGGAAAAGAAGCTCTATGAGCTTTGAGGTACCAGTGAAGGTTATGTATGTGGAGAGGAAGATCCTGCCATAGTCCTGCTCCTGGCATTCAGGGTCGAGGAGGTGATTCACAAGCAGGTCCAGGGTCGCAGCCTTCAGACGCCGCACCTTGCAGGTACGGTACTGGACAAAAGCGCAGCATGGACTCGTCTCACCGCTGTTGGGGGAAGAGGGAACGGGCTCCCGACGCAGGGTGACACCATAAACTGCACCGTCCTCATGCTCCTCACCCCACTCTTGCACTGGGTTCTGGGGATGGTAGAGGTGGAAAATAATGTTTAAGGTTTACACCACTACACTGAGGAAGTCTCCACACTCCAGTGCCTTGCTCGTGTCTCAAAATACAGGTAGGCTACGGGTCAAATACACAAATTCAGTTGTGAATAGATTTCCACCTCACTGTACATGTATATTATTGGTCACAACACTAGGATCGGGTTGGCCAGTGAGGAGGTACAGATAGCTGTAGACCTCCATGGCCAAACATTCAGGTGAAGCGAGCTTTAGAGGTGTGGGAGGTAGACACACACACACAAACATGTGACACACCACCACTGACACTCATACTGATCCCATATGAGTTACAGCGATTACATAATACTCCATAATAACCATCATTTCAAGCCTCCATTGACCGCACAAACAGGTTACTGTGTTATCAGGGGTTCATCCACTTTACATGCTTGTGTTTGCCAGTGCTTACACAGCAACCTGACATTTCCCAGAATGTTGTAGGTTCACATGAATGTTTATGGACAAATACAGGCTTATCAAAGGTTAATACATTAAATAGTCCTTAAAAGCAAAACACCAAAACAAATGCAAAACACTGCCTAAATGACAGAGTTTCCATCCACCATTAAGAGCCTTGAAAGGACTGTAGGTTCGTTCAGCCCCAAGTGTCATGATTTTGTTCCATCATACTGTTTTTTTCATTATATATTCAGACACAGGGTGAGAGCTTGTTTGATGTCGAGCGAGCGCTATTAATTAGCACATGAGCAATTAGTTCTCCAGAACACTCAACAGCACTCGACACAACACACACAGCTCCTTGTTCACGCTTTCACATTATCTGAAGTATAAAGAGACAACAGCTGTGACGCATAATTTAAAAAAGGCCCAAAGGAGCCACTAATCAATGTGTGATTTTTATTTTGATGTTATGAACTATCACCAACGAAGACAGAGCACCAGCTGATTTATGAGCTCATTGGCGCTCAAAAATACTTGTGAGATAATTGAAATGGATTCTCCTTGCAATGCGTTTCCATTTTTAGCGTTGCGGTTTACTTTTTCCAAATCAAAATGAAATTCAAATTCTGTTAAAAATGTTTTAGTCTCCTGGCTCGAGCCGAAATAACCCTGATGACATCATCATGACATCATCAGGGCTATTTATTATCTCAGACTTTAGAAAGCTCCCACAGAGCAACAGGAGAAATCATGCAGTTTTCACAGGTTGAGTAGTACCACAGACGTTTCGTAGAGGAGACACGCCACTTTAAGAATCCTCAGTACAAGTCTATAGGGAAAGCCCGTAACGCCAAAGATGGTGGCAATCCCGCCACTCTCGCTAGAGAGCCAATCGTCTGCTTTTAACAGCTGAGGCGGGAAACATATTTCAGCCAAATGTGTGGTTCTGCTGACGTAAGGTCTGTCATTTTTCAAATACGCATGCATGGTAGTAATGACGCATGGGTAGTAGACGTATAACCGGTCGGGAAAAACGCTTTTTAAACTTTATTTGAGGGCAAAGTTGTCAAACTTTTTCAGTGATTTTTATCAGATTTTACTGCTGATTCTATTCATGTAGTTTTTATGTCCCGGTGACCAGTAAAAGTGCAGTTCTTGCTCTGGTCTTATTAGTCCGAACACCATGAGGCATTGCCAAGATGGCTGCCAAGTAGCGACTTTCCCATAAGGACTTTGGTGGTATTCTCCCATAACAAAGAAACCCAATGTCATGTGTAAAATCATCGGTATGCTCCTTTCAATGCCTTCCAATGCATTCCGTAATGACACAAAGTGTCAACATTTCTTGCATGACTCCTGTCTAAACTATCTGGTTTGTATTATGCATCACATGGAGGCCCTGGAATGAAAGCAAGTGGACCTTCATGTGTGTCATGAGCTTTTCGATCTGAATCATTCCGTATAAAAATTAGTATTTGTGAATTTGTAGTTTGTTGTCAAAATCATTTCTGGAATACAGGAACACATCAAGCATTACTGACTAAATACTTCAGAGAAGATGAAAGACACTGCCTGTCCTCATTTAAATGAAATTATCTCCATGAGAGTACTTGCATCCTTTTATGTAAATGATTATTTAAATGTCTTTATATAAAGGCAAATATTTTACATCTGCGTTTGCTTGTCCTAACCAGTATCACACACTCTCCATTGTCCCTCACTGAAACTATAGGATGGTTTGTTAGCTACACAGATGGGAAACTGTGCGTAGCCTACAAACTCAGAGCCAGCGATGGCGGTACTAAGCTCTCCTGATAGCCTAATCTAAATCAGAAAAAGAAAAATTTTTATATGAATGAAGAGGCAGATCATGGAGCAGCAAGAGACAGAGACTTAAACACAGGGAAGTAAACACAGTGACCTTTCACTGCCTCAATTTGTGCCTCTCACAGAGCTAAGCACCTGATTCTCTGAAAAAATAAATAGCAAACAACTGAAAGGAGGTTGAAAGAAGGTCATTTTATAAGAACACTTATATCTGCTGTTTGTCTGTCCGTTTCCCAAGTTGTGTCTCTTTTTTTCTATTCCAAATGGGGTCTGTCATACAGCATGCCCTTGCTCAATTTACACAACTTGAACCAAAATTAAACATTTTAGTATTAGTTAGTTATGCCTCCTTCCAACATTTTTTATTGTTTTTGTAAGTTCTACGAAAAAAAATACATAAACATATAATTACCTAGATTAGGAAATATCAGTGCTGTTTTTATTGTGCAACAGATGGAATATGTTTTGATCCAGATGGCTAGATTCTTCAGAACAGCATTAAGTGTTTCTAACAGAACTTCTGTTTTTATTTTTTATTTTTAGAAAAAAACTGATGCTTAGCTCTGTGGCTCAAATGTAATGTTTTAATTCACAGACAATATAAAAAAGAGGCGTTTACATATGACAAGTAAGCTTTAAGGGCCAAGGGACACTGCAGGGATCTCTTCATGCATTAATGAGAACATTTATTTGCATCTCTGACATTACCACTGACTGCCCCTGATTGGCTCTATGGAATAACGGAAATTACAAACGGTGGTCTCACTCTACTGTTTAGTTCATTTCATTTATGGATCAGTTTATTCTGGGATCATATCAAACATTTGTCTTACCATTGTTAACTCCCATTTTCCCATCTCGTCACCAGTCGCCTAAGGAGTGTGTCTTTCCATCTTGACAGGAATTGCTGGGCTGAAAATCAACTTCCACCTTGCGAGATAGTTAAATTCAATGCTGCATCTTGGTGTATTAAAACGATTTATTTTATTCTCTCGTTTGGAACTACATTAACGCGGCTATTTCACAATTACAAAGACGACTTTCACTGCGAAGTATAGTCGCTACATTTTATAAATGCATAGAAATGTGTGCGGCTATTCCCATGTGACGGTCTGTGGCAAAGCGAAACCAGACAGAACTTCTCCGACTTGTTTCCTCTAGTAAATTATTTTGATCCACCGCAGCCCGCGGTGAGTTTTCTCTCTGGCTGTGGACAGTGTGACTGAAACTCACTGGACTTTATAGTGGGTGGCGACTTTCTGCTGCAAGTGTTGACTGTAGGAGGAGTGAGAGGAGGTGTGTCTGCATGTGCGTGTGTGGAAGCAAATAAGTACATTTGACAAAATGTCAAACCACACCTTTTTTATTGTAGATTTTAGCTGAAGGTGTTAATACATAATACAGACCTATGTTGCAGCTGGTATGTATGCATGGATTGTTCAGTTTGAGTAACCTACTGTTTTTTTAACACTGGGTGGGGTATGAGTGCAGGAAGGCATAAAGGTGAGCTCACCAGGACAGGTAAAGGTGAATGGGGACTGAAATGAGTACACAGTTTTTGACCAGCCATGCACATGCTGCTGTTTGTTGTATTAATAGAATCAACACTGTGGCAAGCTACAGAAGTCATCTGTGCAGAGTACACACATCCAAACTATTGTCTGACCCAGTCTACCAATCACCTGAGTAGCAACAGTCACCACAACATAGATACAGGGATGCAAAAATGCAAATGTCACACGAAATATTGTTGATATTAGCACTGTTATTAAAAAATGCATCTACAAAGCAAAACATCAGCCATGTTTGACATTTTTTGACAGCGAATGATTTAAATATTGCAGGAAGTAATGGAACAGTCAGGAGCAGCCAGAGTGAGTAGTTGGATTAAGAGCTGCAGTTGACAAACTGACTCGCTTGCAACTTCTCAGTGAGGTAACCGACTCCATTCACTATGCTGTAAACTGCTTGTAAGCTGCTAGGCCTACTACCAGTAACCAAGGAGTCGCCATATTAACCAGGACTGAAATGTTAAGGAATACAACTTTAAGGTTAGCCAAATCGTCATGCTAAAGTCAACTGTAAATCCACATTTTAAAGCTGATATGTCAAACATTATCTTCCCAGGGGGGCCATGCCCCCAGACCCTTCTATAGATTATAATACTTGTATATATGTATGTATGTATGTAATACTTGATGGAAAAAAGCACAAACCGCATACAGTTCAAATTAATTGTCAGAAGTCTAAGATTTGCAAAATCGAAAGCATTGTTACAGATTAAGAGACCCAGAAGTATGCAAACCTCCACCTCAGCCAAATACAGCATTAAAGTACTTTTACTGTTTCAAATAAATATATTTTACTTGACTTTACTTGATGATGGAGTGTTTTATGGTGTAGAATATGTATATATATACAGTACATACATCCATCTGCTGGATGGATGTGAAAACAACATTCCCCTATCAAAATCTGTACACACATCACTCTACACACTGAAGCTCAAACATACAAGTGAAGTTACAATAAGCAAAAAGAATTTTTGAGTGACTTGCTTTAGGTAAGGTATCAGCAGATAGTCTAAATGTTTTCTCCTGGTGTCCGATGGGTCGTCTGCAGGGCAAGAACACAAGAACAGACAAAAAAGTTTATAGTGACAAAACGCTGTCGGGATCATATAACTGCCCTCCTCTAGTGATCTGTGACACTGATTAGATGGTTCCAGTACATGAGTGAGATCATGGAAATTGCTGATTTCTATCTACACTGAAGACTCCTGATGTGTTATTGCTCAGCCAGCGTAAGGTTAGTTGCCTTCATAAATAACATTGCTGGTGTTTGTTTTGCACAGACTTTAACAGATAATTCAGAATTAGATTAAGAAAGTTAGTACAAAAGAGTTGCCTTCATAATAACATTTATTCAAAATACACTTAGAGTGGCCTAAAAAAAATATTTTGCCTTTGTCTGCTATGGCTCTGGAGGAAGCTTTCCAAAGTATAAAATATACAAAATAATGATGTCGTAAGGGTTATTTTGGCTTAGGCTTGGAGACGAAATGTTTCTAACAGAAAGCAAGCAAGTAAAAACTTTGAAAGACATTTAACATGCAGGGAGGGAGCTGATAAAGGTGATATCCACGTGCATTATGGGGAATGTAGGATCCATTTTCTTTGGAGCTTGAAAACTTCAATTTTGACCATTCTTTTTTAAAATCAGTCACTCGCAAGACCCTCAACTTTATGGAAATAAAATACTAAATCTTAAATCTTTAATGTTGTCTCGAGACCGTTCAGGTTTTCACTTTTGCATTGCTACACTCCTGCTGAAAAAATTAACCAAACCCATTTGTTTTTGTCTCTAACAATAATTTATGGGGCAAGTGAAGAAGAATTATTATGGATTTTTATTGGATTTAATACTGTGAAAGATCACATTTACACTCTGCATCTGTCATAGTCTGTCTGAAAATCACAAATTTATTAAGATCCTGGGCACCTATGAGTGAATGAGTGCATTTGTGTGTGTGTTTATGTTTTAGGCAACAATGTCACAATCTGACCTACCGTACATGACACTGGCTTTTCCAAGATTGTGAAAACATGCTTAACTTTTCTATGAAAGATGGCTGTTCTTTCCTGAGTTTGGCATTTTGCTGTGCATCATCCTCACAGCTGATGTGTAGTCCTTCTCTTCCAAATCCAATTTTAACAAACATTTTACAACACAAATGTCGCATGCTCTTTATTTTGACAAGCCACATGCAGAATTTGTAGCTAACTAACACTAAATGTGTTGGGTTACAAGTAACGAATTAAATACTCATGCGTCACACACCACAACGGATCATATTTAAATCTTTTGTATTCACAATAGCACCAAAACAACTGGCACAAGTGACGTTCATGTTTCGTCGTCATCTAAAATATTGGCCCAAATTTATCATGCCCCAGTTTCCATTATCCAGCAAGAACAGTTACTCCACTGCTTTGAAGCCTTCTTCCCTCGAGTACTTTTCATCGTTGAAGGTGATGGCATCTCATATTAGCCTATGCTGTAAACACAAACTTGACACCATCCAGTACGGGCCCCAGCTTTACCTGCTATTAATTGTTATTATCTCTTTCAATATATTTTAGCCTATACATTCAATTGATGGCCATTTCTGAAAGGTGACAAAACCTCTGTAAGGTTGAAAGTTATCAGTTGACTTGAAGGACAACTTGACATCACACGAACAAGACTAAGACTCTACAGCCATGCTAGCAGCTCTGGGTGGCTATACTTAAGCACTGCTGTGTTTTGAGCAAAATGCTAACAATGAATGCTTATATGCTGCTGCTGATGATGAACAGATATAACATTTACCTTGTTCACCATCTTAGTTTAACATGCTAACATTTGCAAAGCACAAAACACAAAACATAGCTGAGGCAGATGGGAATGGCATTGGTTTTCAAAGTATTTGGATGGGCTCCAGATAGTTGATTTGTATCTGACATCATGTAACAGCAATGGACCACCAAGTGTGTCCCTTCAGAAATAAATAGACACTAAAAATCTCAGATAGTTTGTGGAATTCAAGCGTTTGGTCTTTGGATTCAAGAATTCAAAGACTTCAGAGGAAGGCTGATTCACAGCAGTTACAGCAGTGGTAAGGAATGCAGACAGACAGTTCTTAATCAATACAGCACAAGAGCCACATACCTTTTGAAACTCTTCAAATTCATGAGCCTCAGCGCTTCCTTTGTGGCAAGGCATGAACACAAAAGTGTTCACCAACAATATGTTTATCGCTTTTTTACACATTTGGAGCCGGTCTAAACTGACCAATACTGTCATCCCAGTGTTCAACACAGCCACATTTTAAATGTTACGCATTAGTACTATTTGGACAATTTAAAATGATCTACCACCTTTGCAGTTCCCCTCAGCTCTATGGAGCGTTTTTCAGCTCGTTGTTTTGGTTCTACCACCTTCAACTTTAGATATAGGTTCACTCTCAACGCTCTCACTGATTGTTTCGAGCCTTAGTAGAGAGCTGTTTTCAGTGTTCAGTGAAAAAGCTCTGATGCAGCTAGATAAGCTACTAGTTAGCATCTAGCTGGTGAACACAGTGGAGCATTTCGCAGCTAAAGAATCAGATATTTCCCTCAGGAGTTGGGGGAGACAAACAAAGCTAAAAGAGAGTAAATACTGGACGTATATTCGCCAGGTGGCCAGAAACAAAACTTTAAAAGCATGTTGCTCCTAGTCTGCTGGATGTGGACATATGCAGGTGAAAGCAAAGTGAAATTACACAGGAGAGTGTTTAGACTCTAATATTACTAACTACCACTTAATTACAAAATGACATATAGGCTACTGGATCTGTACTGTAAGTAAATATCCTTATAAAGAACACAGGCAGGCTTTCTTTGTCTTTCTTTAAATGTAAACCTCTCCAGATAAAAGAAAAGGGGTAAACATGAGTCAGACCTCATTAACTCCCTTACCAACCTTTATCTGAGATTAAAATGCTAGAAATGGAAACATAGTGAGACATTACCAAAAGGCGGCTTCACATTTTTTAGGGTTGCCAGGGCCACCATGGCACATTTCAAGTGCATACCAGTCACTCAAGAACTCCACCACTCCTGCTAATGACACAACCACTCAGGCCGTTCAGGACGTTCAGGTGTTCTCCATGGAGGCTGGAATGAAAGAAACCCCTCAACGCCAGCAAGCCTTGTTAACCACTCAGGACCTCTGACGCAAAACTGCTAAGAAAACAGCATCTTTTGTGGTACAGTGCCTGAATTTTCATTCACTGTTTGACTGCAAACAAAATATAAATTGTGTGCGCAAAGGTTAAAAACTGTCTACAATGAAAGAACTCAACCTTTGGGAGAGGTGTGGCATGTGTGGCAATGTGATAAAAAGCAGGAATCAGCCCATTCCTTTTGAAGCTATCTCTGCGTAAACCACAAAGAGGTTGATGCCAATCCAGAAAAACACAATAAAAGTGGATTATGTTACACAGGTCACTGAAAAATAATCTCTCAGTTTTGTTCACAAAGAGTAGGGCTGGGCAACAAAATGTAGTACAAACATGTCAGCTCTTCTACCGACTGGGACTATTTTGAATTTGTGGCTTGTCACTCCCGTTTCACTGGAAGATACCAATATCCACTGGCATACCGGTGGTGTGCCACCCTTGTTTTTAACGTCATGTGCCGATCCTTAGAGTTATGCGACTTTGACTAGGTTACTGCTGTTCAGTTGGCACATAGCGCTCTGCACCAGCATATTATTGACTATTGGTATGCCAATGCTGTGCTCCACACACCACATGCTCCACAGCCAAGTGCCACTTTTCGTAGGGCAGATATTGTGCACAACTATTAGCTAACAGTTAGAAGATTACCACTCATTGCGCAGCTCTCACTGATGTGATGAAGACCAGTAGCTAAGCTAGTGGGGCTAGGCATAGCTACTATGGCTAACAGCAAGCATAGAAAAGTGGTACGGTAAGATATAAAAAGTGATACACGGCATAATATAAATTAGAATAATCATCACATGCCAGAGATTCATTTTATTAATTGTGATGGTGCTTTACACTGTTTCCCTTGACGCATGTGGTAATTTAGTATTATTCAAGGAAATAGAAAAATGGTAATTAATCTCACTGTACTGAGGGAAACATTGTTGGGCAGGTCATCAGTAGGCTACAGAGCATACATACAGTAGATGGACAGACAGCTCATTATACTTTTGTGTCACCAATTTACCCATAGGGCAATTTAGAGTCTCCAATACACCTGACTACTTTGTTGGCACAGATTCAAAGCAATAGACAAAACTTTCCTGCAACCCTCAGGTGAAATGTAGATAAAACCAATATGGAAGCCACATCTGAGATAGGTACTCTGCTGTACTAACCGCACTGAGAATGGATTGGGACAAACTGAACACTTTACATAGATTGCAGACTCCATCTCATGGTCAATAACAGAACAGCAGGTAGAAATGTACGGTTGTTAGAAGAGAGCTGTTAGTGAGTGTGTCTTGTCGAGGTAAGTGTGTTATACTGTGTGGAAGGTTTGTCTCAAATGTTTTGGACCCTCACACGCAATAATGGAGGTACTAGAACAGCTCTGAACGTACAGGTACACTTTTGAAGAATGTTGTTTCAAATGTACAATATTGATCTTTAAGAGGCTAATTTACAGAAAGGGTACAATGTGATCTAAAATGAAAGTGTACAGTCACTTAAAATTTATATAACTTAAAATATCTGACAGCCATACCAACATGTAGGGGAGAGAGGGGTAAGTTGTCACGTGTGTAAGTTGTTACACTGTCCATAACACTAGAGGCTCTATGTCAAAAATCAAATAGCCATTTTTTGTGACTTATTGTTTAACGTTCATCTTCGTGTTTACATATAGTCAAGGTCACTATATTATTAGAAATTATCAACAGAAGATGGAGAATGGCAGTACACCACCTGACATAATGTTGTTAAAATGTACAACCTACTAAAAATGGCAGTCAGGCAGGTGAAGTTGAAGAACAAATCAATCAGAAGTACAGCTAAGGATTTTGACATAAGCTGCTGACATCTCTTTTGCTTTTATTTATGTGGAGCCATTTTCAGTATTCCAAAGGAGACGTGGTTGAAGTGTGTGAAAAGCAACAAATGGGCACACAAGGACCGCCTTTTTTCACCTACGTAATATTGCAAAAATCAGGAATATTCTGTCTAAAAATGATGCAGAAAAACTAATCCATGCATTTGTTACTTCTAGGCTGGATTACTGCAATTCTTTATTATCAGGCTGCTTGAAAAAAGTCCGTTAAGACTCTTCAGCTGATCCAGAATGCTGCAGCACGTGTTCTGACAGGAACCAGGAAAAGAGATCACATTTCTCCTGTCTTAGCTTCTCTGCATTGGTTTCCAGTAAAATCCAGAATAGAATCATTCTTCTTACCTAAAAAGCTCTTAATGGTCAGGCACCATCTTATCTTAAAGAGCTCATAGTACCTTACTACCCCACCAGAGCACTGCGCTCCCAGAATGCAGGGTTACTTGTGGTTCCTAAAGTCTCCAAAAGTAGAATGGGAGCCAGAGCGTTCAGCTATCAAGCTCCTCTCCTGTGGAACCAGGTTCCAGTTTGGGTTCAGGAGGCAGACACCATCTCCACATTTAAGAGTAGGCTTAAGACTTTCCTCTTTGATAAAGCTTATAGTTAGGGCTGGCTCAGGTGAGTCCTGAACCATCCCTTAGTTATGCTGCTATAGGCCTAGACTGCCGGGGGATTTCCTATGATGCACTGAGCTCCTCTCTCCTCTACTTTCTCTCCCTCTGTATGCAACCTCATCCCATTATTGCATA
>NC_060151.1:7045644-7089139 GCF_021292245.1 Micropterus dolomieu
CTGTAGCCAGGCTGACAGAGAGTCACAGCTCTATTGAGCCAAGTATTCCCATAGCTCTCAGTAGTTACGACTTCATGAGCTTCTTTAATGATAAAATTCTAACTATTAGAAACAAAATTCACCAAGACCTGCCCCTAACTGGCACCGACTTATCAGGAACCTTAGAAACAGCTGTAGAACCAGATATATGTTTAGACTGCTTTGCTTCCCTCAATCTTTACCAACTAACTTCAATAATTTCTTCATCTAAACCATCAGCCTGCCTCTTAGACCCCATCCCAACTAGGCTGCTTAAAGAAGTTTTACCCTTAGTCAGCACTTCTATGCTAGATATGATCAATCTATCTTTATCAACAGGCTATGTACCACAGTACTTTAAAGTAGCTGTAATTAAACCTCTTCTGAAAAAGCCCAAACTTGATCCAGATGTTTTAGCCAACTATAGACCTATATCTAACCTTCCATTTCTCTCTAAGGTTCTGGAGAAAGCAGTTGCTAAACAGCTGTGTGACTTTCTACATAGCAATAGTTGATTTGAGGATTTTAAGTCAGGATTTAGAGCTCATCATAGCACAGAGACAGCACTGGTGAAAATTATTAATGACCTCCTCATTGCATCAGACAAAGGACTTGTCTCTGTACTGGTTTTATTAGATCTTAGTGCTGCATTTGATACCATTGACCATCAGATCCTATTGCAGAGACTGGAACATTTCATTGGCATTAAAGGAACCGCTCTAAGCTGGTTTAAGTCCTATTTATCAGATCGATTTCAGTTTGTACATGTTAACGATGAGTCCTCCATGCATGCCAAATACCAGTTACATTTGTCAACTCATAGTCGAATGCCAAGTTAGTCATGGAGTTCCACAAGGATCTGTCCTCCTTCCTTTAGGCAATATTATCAGGAAATATTCCATAAACTTTCATTGTTATGCAGATGATACTCAGTTATATCTATCGATCAAACCAGATGAAACTCATCAGTTAGCTAAACTTCAGATGTGCCTTCAGGATGTTAAAACCTGGATGACCTGTAATTTTCTAATGTTAAACTCAGATAAAACTGAAGTTATTGTTCTGGGGCTTAAGCACCTCCGTGACGCATTATTATATATAGTTTCCCTGGATGGCATCGCCCTGGCCTCCAGCAACACTGTGAGGAACCTTGGAGTTATCTTTGATCAGGACAAATTTCAAGGACCATCTTTTTTCACCTACGTAATATTGCGAAAATCAGGAACATCCTGTCCAAAAATGATGCAGAAAAACTAGTGCATGCATTTGTTACTTCTAGGCTGGATTGCTGCAATTCCTTATTATCAGGCTGCTCGAAAAAGTCCATTAAGACTCTTCAGCTGATTCAAAATGCTGCAGCACATGTTCTGACAGGAGCAGGAAAAGAGATCACACTTCCAGTAAAATCCAGAATAGAATTTAAAATCATTCTTCTTACCTACAAAAGCTCTTAATGGTCAGGCACCATCTTATCTTAAAGAGCTCATAGTACCTTACTACCCCACCAGAGCACTGCGCTCCCAGAATGCAGGGTTACTTGTGGTTCCTAGAGTCTCCAAAGTAGACTAGGAGCCAGAGTGTTCAGCTATCAAGCTCCTCTCCTGTGGAACCAGGTTCCAGTTTGGGTTCAGGAGGCAGACACCATCTCCACATTTAAGAATAGGCTTAAGACTTTCCTCTTTGATAAAGCTTATAGTTAGGGCTGGCTCAGGTGAGTCCTGAACCATCCCTTAGTTATGCTGCTATAGGCCTAGACTGCCGGGGGATTTCCTATGATGCACTGAGCTCCTCTCTCCTCTACTTTCTCTCCCTCTGTATGCAACCTCATCCCATTATTGCATGTTACTAACACAACTTCTCCCCTTTCCGGTAGTCTTGTGGTTTCTCGTCCCTCTCCTCTCTCCTCCTATCACTTCCTGCAGGTGTTTCTGGCTCTGGAGCTGTGGAGTCTGGATCTGTGGTTGCGGGTCACCTGCTGCCCCCGTGTTCCTGCTCGACACCCTCTGCTGCAACGACTATTGTTACTAGTCCTATTGTTATTATTGTTATTATAATAATTAACATTACGATTATTATCATTAACACTACTATAAATATCTTTACCATTTTTCATTTAGTCTATAGCAACATCACCTTTACTGTCTGTACCTCTGTGTGTATATTGTGTAGGCTGCCTCCCTCCCCTTCCATCCCTCTCTTTTTCTCTCTGTTTCTCTCCTGCCCTCTCCCTCTCTCTCTCTCTCTCTCTCTCTCCTTCACCCCCAACCGGTCGAGGCAGATGGCCGCCCACCCTGAGCCATGGTTCTGCTCGAGGTTTCTGCTTCTTATAAGTAAGTTTTTCCTTGCCTCTGTCGCCTAGTGCTTGCTCTTGGTGGGAATTGTTGGGCTTCTGTAAATAACACCACAGAGTACGGTCTAGACCTGCTCTTTTATGAAAAGCGCTGTGAGATAACTGTTGTTGTGATTTGGCGCTATATAAATAAAATTTAATTGAATTGAACAATGCTTGCACCTCAGGCCAGGCAATTTATGTGTGCCAGAACTGTGACTCTGAATACACATCTGATTAGTTAGATACAGATGTACAAAAGTGCACGAGTTGCAATTGTGTATTTAAACACCACAGATGTTTTGTTAAGCAGTTATATATTTATCTGCAGTTCTGATCTATTTGTACCCCAAAGAACGATCAGTTTTTAAGTTCAAAGGAAAGTGGTCCTGCCAGCATTTTTAAAAAGGAAATTATTATTCTCTTGGCTTATTGTTTTTATTTTTAGTTCTGGTTTGAATTTTAAATTAAAATCAATTAAGTAGTTGTGTTCTTATTGTTTGATAATGCAGTGTGAAACTTACCTGCTGATGTGCGCAAAATCAATTCGGGTGGGTGCTACACATTGGTGGTGGTTGAGAGGAGTAGTAGTAGTATAAAACGCTATATAAATATGAGGATTAGTTTGGCCACATTTCAGCATCTCACTATCACCACAAGCCCCTTTTGGGAACATTCATGTGATTTTCTACCACCGTGTTAAGCCTGTTTCCATGTGGGACTGCAGTTAGCAATTATATCTAAACTGTGATCAAAGTGCAGCAACTACATCATAAAATAGAGTATACACTTCCATTTTTATCCATAGCACAATTTAAAGAAAATCCTTTTAAGACAAAATGCTTCTGAAAATGAACCATCTATAACGTACTGAAATTCAGCCATGTTTTTATCATGTGCATACCTAGATCAAAATGAATGACAAAATCAGCCAGAATATGAATCTCCAGTTTGCCTGGCAGACCAGACAATTGGGGTACGAAGGTCCTGGGTTCGAACCTTGGGTGTCCCAGGCCTTCTGTGTGGCATGTTCACCCTGTGTCTGGCTTCCTCCCACCATCCAAAGACATGCGGGTAGATTATTGGTGACCCTAAATTGCCCTTAGGTGTGAATGTGAGTGTGTATGGTTGTTTGTCTCTATGTCAGCCCTATGACAAACTGGCAACTTGTCCAGAGTGTATGCTGCCTCCTGCCCAACGTCAGCTGGGATTTGCTTCAGCAACCCAGAACGGGTAAGCAGTTATAGATAAAAGATGGATAAATGGATGGATATTTCTAAAACCTAATGGGACAGGTTCATGCAAGCCAAAGCTTCACACAGCTATTTTCAGTTTTCCTACTTTCCAGATGGGCAGAGAGAGGACTCACAGGGTTTGCTGGGCGTCAGCATCGCAGGTAGCAAATTCCTGCCACCAAATGGGACACATTTCAGAGACAGGCTACCTGACAAAGTTTAACCTCATCTGACCAATAGTTCTCTCTAACAAGGAGATGCTTTGACATGGTGGAGAAGTCCCACGCCCAACTGGGGGCATCAAAAGGAGCCTTTTCCTACTAAGATACAGACTTGCATATGGCATGCTCTCCACTACGCATGACCATCTCCAAGTAAGAAAACTAAGCAGAATGGGCTTACCATCAGCAACTGAAAGATACCTGATAATACCTGATAAGATAACTAAATTTATGGTGCATAGAACATCATCATTGCAAGGCTGGGAACAGCTCCACGAGTAGTTGTAAGCATTTGGTGGGCATAAATAATTGGTTAAAGAAGCGACAGTCTCACACAATTATGTACAAAACTATGTTTTACTTAACAGTCTCAATTCAACTCCAGATATGAAACGAGCACCAAAATATAACCTTATACATCAATGACAAAATAAATGTAGCTTTTATTTCAATTTATACTTACTTCCTACGCTTGCTGATCAAAGTTGCACCACTGCATCTGATACTTTGAAGATGCATAGACAACTGGCATGAGTGGCAGTGCAGTGGCTTTGGTAACGAGGTTAAATATTTATTCAAAATGACACAAGATTACCCATTTGAAAAGCAAGAAATATCGTGATAAAAGCGCAACGACTTTAAACAACTTTAGTAGATTACATGTAAGCTTACCTTCATGTACAACTCATATTAAAAATAAACATGCTCAAAAGGTGTCTTTGATAAAAATGTACAACCTACTAAAAAATATTTGGATATTAACTGCATTCAAAATAGAAATGACTAATTCCTCCATATTAAATACTAGACATTATGAAAACCTAAAGTTCCTGATTCATTAGAAACAGACATGTGGGAATGAAACATTTGGATGTAACGAAACACAATGGATGACACTGGTTGTCGCCTGTAGGCTCCTGGTGACTGATGGCATTAGGTTCCTGTCCAAGCCTGTTTCCACTGAACAAAACCACAGTCAAGTTTTAGCCCACAGTGTCACCTCACTAAGGCTTGTACTGTTAGTGGGAGGTGTTCTACTCAGCTGGCTGGGCCTTGTTCTTCTTGTTCAGGACTTTGCGAAGGCTCTCGGGCATCAGATAGGGTCTCTCTGGACTGCCATCGTTCCTCTCAAGATCCTCCACTGGAAAGAATTTAAATAAAATGGCATTAAACTAAGGTCATTAGAGCCACAGTTTTCATTTTGAAAACACTGAGGCACAGTTTTTTTCCCATTTCTGTAAATTTTTTGCAAAGCAGAGACATTTTGCAGCCTAGACAAAAACCAAGGTCAAGCTTCACAATTAATGTTTATAACTAGTAAACTTGGTTTGGCTTGTTTCCAGTTAAGTGCGGAGGGGGGGGGGGGTAGGAGTTTCATTTGCATTTAACAAATGTATATAGCTTTGATCAATAGTTCAGACAGTCAATCACCAACAACATGCATCCATTTCAGAGTTTTAATTCCTTTGTTTTATGCAGTGGAGACTTGTTTCCTCAAATACTGTTAACAACTACAAGTTCCTTTGTAAAGAGGCACTGAATGCAAAACTACATTGCTTTTACAGTAAAAACGTCAACATGAGAGACTACAAAAGCAGCTAGCCTCAAAAAAAAAAAAATAATTCAGTCTTCATTTATACAGATAAAAACCTGTTATGGCTTGGTGTGAACAGAAATTAAAGTGCATTGATAGTGCAGCACACTAAGTAAGTAGCACTGAAGACTGCGGTTCTGATTGCATAAACTGTAAACAATTAGGTACCCTTATTAAAATTTAAAGTCTAGGTGCAAAGAGACCAATATTAATATGGTAAATTAGGCACGTGGACGGCTTCAAGTTTCTTCTGGCCCATGGCAGGAACTATTAAAAGGTTAAAACAGAGTCTGTTTACGTCAGAGTAAGCCATTTATACAATTTTAGGTAAGCCCAACATGAAAAAAAACAAAATAAATCCCTAATACAGACATTTCAACCGCAATGTCCCTAAAAAGTGAAGAAAGACCTGGCTGTTACAAAGAGAAACTTTAACTAATTCAATGATATCAACTCCAGTGAGAGACCACTTCATCATCTGAATCATGCCATAAATAACCCACGTGCAATACACCTGTGAATATTTTAAAGCGATCATTCCTAGAGACATGCTTGATGTTCAATTGACCAGTCGCTACCCCCCCCCCTCCCCACCCTTTGTTACTGTTGCTCAGCTTTCCTTTCCCCACACAGCACATGTGCAGTTTATGATAATAGTGGCATATTTACCATCAAAAGTCATTTGTGAAACAGTGATCAAATTAAGACAAAGCAACTTCTCATTTCTATCACTTTTTCCATCTGAAATGACAACTGTCGCTGGCAGATTGTATTTGACATCATCTAAGATAACGTTAGCTTACTTGATTTAAAAACAAACAAAAAAAAAACCTATAAAAAAGGGATCCTAAAGACATACTCCAGGCAAAAAAAACAAACAAGCCCCAGCATCAAACTGTAAATCCTACCATTAACTGTTTGGCTGCTTAGAATACATACTAACTACACAATACAGAAGTTAGATGTATGCTTTATTGCTAGCAATAATACAAGCTTGTATTAACAGTTGTTACAAAAAAAATGCTTTTCTGATGAGGACTAACTAATGTATTTGGCAAACATAATGCTACCTGGAATAATGAGTTCGGCTGTGTTAACTATCCTAATTCCAATAAACAGCAGTCACTATGTTAGCCTATACTTTGATGATGAAGCATCCTGGACTGGTCAATGTGCTCTCCTGACCAAAGACCTGCCCCCCCCCCAGCTAGTAAGCCAGTTAGCTGAACATGCCAATGATTACATGCGAGCATTATGTTTTCAAATGTTTTAAAATTTGGAAAGCTAACCCAAAAGAAGACGCCTTCCAAACCACTCCATGTGAAGATTAGACAATCACTGTGTGGGGGAGGGGTTTAGCAAAGGTCAATTAATAAAACAAAGCCGTAAAATCTTGTTTCCACATGTTGTCTTGTGTTAAAGAACAGATAACGTGAAAGGAAATCTGCACCACTCCTTCTACTTTAAGCCATAGAGTTCTGTAGCTTTACTACAGTCTGAGATGAGCAGGTTAGGTGCCAAGGAGTCCTTCCCAATGGGCAACAATGTACCAGCTCCTTACTATCAAAGGATAAGATCGTCTTGAACTATAACTGTTTAGAAAAGTGTTGCATGGATTTTGTTGTGCCCGCAACTCAGCAAAATCTGACGACATTCGTCTTTGACCATAAAACTGCCCATCTCTAAGCTGTATCCTCCTCCTGCTGCCGTTTCAACTGGATGTCTTCATCGTCATTTTGCAGGGCAGAAGACGAAGGCGGATCCTCTGCCTTGTTCTTCCACAGAATCTCATGAAGAGTTGAGGACATGTAATAAGGCCTTGCGGCTGAACCGTCATTGCGTTCCAGGTCTTCACCTTATTGTGTGTATGTATTTGCACGTGTTAATGGTTGGAACAGAAAATTAATATTGAAGTCAAGGTTAAAAAAAAAAAAAAAGGGTAAAAAGGGCCAGTAGGAAGGGGAGGTGGTGAATTGTGGAAAGTGAGAAGAAAAGGGAAGGGAGAGACAAAAAGAGAAAGAAAGTCAAATAGCAAGCAAAGGCACCCACAGGCATCTCAGATTTTGAAAGTTAACAGTTCAACACCAAGCAGCAGGAAGTTTCCAGATTAACATACTGTAAGCCGCAGACTGTTATTTTCAAATGGTGGTGAATGTGGCACACCAGTCATGCAATTTAAAATTAGTGACAGCCCAACACCAAAAGCACGTGAGACTTCAGAAGGGTAGCACGTTTCGATTCAGCTTATTATTATAGCTTCAGATTTTACATCAAGCACTTCATTCTAACCAACAAATCTGCAATGCTTGTTCCTTTGATCTGGAGTCCATCGGACATTTGTGTGGACTATCTATAAGTAATACATGGATGTCAGCGAAGACTGAGGAGGTGCTACTTACAGAAACAGAGGAAAAGAGTGTCCACGCACATGGCGTAGACACTGAAGAATCCATGGGCAATGAGGTAGGAGCCCAGCGCCACAGTCTGAGGAGGACATCAAGAACCAGAGTTGTTTCACCACATTTCACTCATAACGCATATATAGCAACAACATGGATCAGAACCAAACAAGCAGGGATTACAGCATTATACACCAATTCTGTTCGGACTCACCAGGATGGGTACCCAGTAGTAGTTGAGATGGGGAGCTGTATTCTCAAAGGTCTTCACTCTCCCAGAGAAGAAAAAGAAGGCAAAGATCCCTTTTGGATGTAAGAGAACCGATCATGTTAAACAGTGTTTACGGTCTATTTCAGTCACTGTATAGAATACACTCCACTGAAATGTTAAGTACTACAGTTTATGAAGAGTTATATATTGCATTAAAGTCTGTGGAGGTACATTCACTACCACTGATCTGAGCATATTGGCTGTGTCATGCTATAAATCCAAAAATCATGCCAATCAGCATCAACGCGCACATATTTCACATACATTTTCTTCAGGAAAGGCCTCTCATCTAAAAAAAAACCAAATACTGTATATGGTCAATGAAAAATTCACACATGAAGATGGGGGTATAAAAAAACCAAACAAAAACAGACTCACCTACGAGCCCAACAATCAGAAGCTTGCCCAAAAACAAAAGGAAATCTGTCACTTTGTCCAAGACAGCCACCCTGGAGGATTAAGGAAAATAATTTATCCTTTGCAAAACAACTCATAACTGAACATGAAAAAAACTCCATTAAAAATGTATATTTGTGCAAACTTCCAAACACTGTGTAAACTCACCTGATCATGTTCCTCATTAGGAGGAAGAAGGCATCTCTGGCAGAGGTGCAAAAGTTTTTGCCATATATCGCCACCTGGAGGTCAAATACACTCATTACATGCCAGTACTTTAGCCATACAAATAATAGTTTCTATTTTAATGATGAGTACAGTGAAGTAAACAAATACACCACACACCATAATGTAGGCGTTTCTGTTTAGGAACTTGATGAATTTCTCCAGACACCAGAAGCAGCACTTCAGACAGCACAACAGGAACTTGGCAAACTTATTTTGGGCTCCTGTGAATGATACCATGAATGCCAATTAAGTGAATGTTTAACCAACACTGGAGGTGTGTCTTCCAGGTTATCCCAAAGATGCATTAGAGGGTAGTTAGTTCATTGAATACAGATTTAACTCAGACAGTTGCTATATTTGATGTCATTAATCAAAACAGAAATCAGAAAGAAATACTGAGCAACAAACTAATATACTTTTACATCACTGACATTTAAAACAGTATACCCTACCTGCAAGCAAGCTTAATCAAAGGTTATTGCTTGATTCAAGTCTGTAAGCTATAAAAACTATGGATTGTAGTCTACAGAGATCTAATTGGGATCATAAACAGTAATAGACCTTTCAGCTTGTGGTCCACATACTCCAGCAAAACCCTGATGATCTGAACGATTGAGAGTATAAGGGAGCCGAACGCCAGACTTCCTGTGTGATACCTAAAAACAAGATACAAGTGACTTTCAAGCAAGGCACAAAAAATAAATAAATAAATAAACAGCATGTAGAATGTAATCTGTGTCAAACCTGATGAAACACTATAGTCTGTTGTTAGACAAAAAACAATCACAAGAGAGAAATGTTACACTTCCTCCAAACACGTATTACGCACCTGAGAGATCTCCCTAGGGAAGAAAACAATGGGAAGGCAGGCATGTCATCAGGCTTGACGACGGCCCAGTAGTACGAGGCAAAGGCCCCGGCCAGGGTCATCTGTCCCAGAGCCGTGACAAAGTTGGCACACCAGAAGAAGAGGAAGACGTTGTAGAACTGCAGGCCTATCAGGTATTTGTGGTAAAGGGTTTCTCCCCCGTAGAAAGCAAAAAGGCACTTGGAGTCAGGGCACTGCCGTTTCATTTCACTGGTGGTGTAGTTCTGAGCGCAGAGAGAGACAATTTCTATTTATTTATGGTAGAGCCATTAATATTTACTCAATATGAGCCTCAAATAGCTTTAAGGAAGTCTGTGATGCTGTCAAAAAATTCATGTGTGCACAAGTGCAAAGAATCAGGTTAAAAATGTCTACATAAAGATAACTACTTACAATAAAATTGTCTAAAAACTAAAAAGATTTTTTTTATTTTTTTTAAACTTCCTGGGAGGTTCCAACAGTAATTGACAAATGAAAAGAGAAAACTTACAGCTGGGTTACAGTTTTGTCTTGAGAAGTCGCATACAGTGTCATTGAAAACTTTATAGATGGGTTCATTTGAGGTAGACAAGAAGCTGATCAGTGCTGTCAAGGACAACGAGCATAAGAACTTTGAAAGACTACAAATCCCAACCTCAAAATCAACATCACACCATAATGACATTACATTCAATTTGGAATGCATTAATTGCTAAATTGTTCAACCACCTGAGCAACTTATTGACTTGTGCTATTGAAAGGAATATTAATAATAATGTAACATTATTGGACATCTGTATTTTTCATTTTTGAGGAATACATTTATTCATGTAGCGAAGTTTCAATCTGCATATTTAAAGTGTGCACAAAATATTAGCAGCGTTTAGCAGCTATATAAAGCAGCAGTCCCTGCACATGTCACATGTTAGCATAAATTGCTAGTATTTTTATTGTGCAATAAAGAGCCATTCACAATCATTCTTTGAAATGGAATTCAAGGGCAGGAATTTTACTCATAACATGGAAATTATTCAGGTCTAATTGCTTTTCAAGCACTCATGGCCCAGTGTCCTCATGGAGGAATACAAACACACCAGGGTTCGTATGACAGAAGTCCAGAGGGTGGTCCTGCTGTCTCACTGTCCTTCCAAATTAACTGGTTTACTTTATGTTTAAGTTTACTTTATACATTTTTAAAGTTAGTCAAACTGAGCTGCCAGTAACCTCCATTATCACAACCATGACGTTTGTCTGTTCTTGGTGTGCCTCAGTTCACAAAATGTCCCATATCAAAGTCCAAGCAGTTTTAATTATTAAAAACAATAACTCAGCGTTTTACTTTTCATTGAAAGTAAATCACTCCACTGTAGGAGCTGGTGGTCCAACGCCTGGCTCAAGGGGAGTTCCACAAGCATTGCTCAGTGTTAATTTTCTCTACCTGTTGCTCCTATGTTTTTGACTACAACCAACAGTAAAAGTGTTTCCCTATATAGACTTTAATTAGCCCCACCCATTTCAGCATTTTGCAGAGAAACACAGAGAGAGAGATGTGTTGGTGTGCGCCTGTGGGGGAAAGATAACAGAAGGGAAATGGAGCAGACTTAAGTAGTGAGTAAACACTAAAATAAGGTGGAGAGTGAAGTAGAATTGAAATAGTTAAATTGGAAATAACACATAGGGATGGGGGGCAGCCACCACCGCAAGTTACACTATCATTCAGTGGGAAACACTTGAAAAGATACACAGCTGTAACTGCCCAGTAGGCGATGACCACGGCCAAGAGGACAAAAGTGAATAGTGGGTAGAAAAGGGACGACATCACATGCCCGATGGCTCTGTAAAAAAAAACATAACAACCGAGGCAAAAGAAATAAGTATATTTCGATTACTTCATCTGTGCCTCTGCCATTAGTCTGACACTTTAATCCATTAATATGAGTCACAGTAAAATGATTTCTAAGTCAGAACAATTTAACATCTCAACTTTCATTGATCTGTTTTTCTAACCCTCTAAGTGCCTACAGCTCTAATGTGAAGTCTGACCTGCTGGCTTCTTTGATGAGAGCAATGGCAATGCAGATCCTCTTCCTGAGGAAGATGAGCAGCAGGATGATGATGACCTCCACAATCGCCAGGATAATCACTAAAGCAGAAGGGTGGCAGGGTCAGAGGTCATTTGGGTGTCCCAATTCTACAGCAACATGTCAGAATCTATAAAAAGATGTTGAGTATGTGCTGGGTACTGACTGAAGGCCAGCCAGGTCTGTCTGATCTGCAGGTAGACTGAGAAGTCTGTCTGGAAGCCCAGTTGCTGTATAGTCACGTTAGCGCCTGGATCTCCTTTTAGGCCAGCATACTCCATGTAGCAGTGGAAGATACCTTAACAGCGGCAACAAACACCACAAAATACATGGCTTTTTTAAAATGGCAATAGTCCCTGGATTTTTAACAATACATGGAAGCAGTGTGCAAGAAAGTACAAACAAAACTGTGTTTTTTATTTTTAGATGCACTGTAGAAGATCAAACATTGGGAGCATTGCTTCTGGGTCTGAAAGAAAAAGTATCTCTTCCAAATAGCAGGTTCATTATAAACTGATTCCCAGGAAAATTAAAATTACTTTACGTCTGGGTCAGTTAGCTAACTCACTCTGAACCTACAAAACCTCTCTAACTGGTCCTTTCTGAAAGTACTTGCTACTCCCTCCCACTACCTACTTCTGCTCCGTTTGGTCTGCCACATTGAGTGCCATCTGAAATCAATAAGCATGGAGTGGTTGTGGGTTATCAAACCCTCATATGCCGAGTCAGCATCAATGCTGGCTTGATTGAAAGTGTGTAACACCCTTTGCTGCACCATGGAGAACCCTTCTTTCAAATGTGAGTTCCGTTTCACTACACCTGTAAACATGTAGGATTTTTAAATACCAAAACTACACTAACACTACTCTATCACCATTCACTATTCTTCAGACCAAACAATGTTTCAATATAATGTTTGATTTCTATTTTGAAATGTTGTATTTGTGGCTTATTTTAAGACCATTTGTACCACGTCTCTTTTTCATAAAATAATAGCTGAACCACTCAACGTCTTTAAGGAGTTAGTTAGGGAGAGGAAAGTTCATCCGAAAGTTGGCGCTGTATTTATATCCTACACGTTAAGGGAACTCAGTTTGGCTGTGAGGGTGTGGGGAGGGTCTCGTGAAGGAAAGGCCCTCTGTCGCCTCCCATCCTGTTGAGCCTGGAGGAGCTGTCTGACATCCAGTCCAAATCAAAGCTTATTCATTTACTTTGGAAAAGGAAAATAAAAAGTCTGCCTGGCTATTGGATTGTTCCTAAAGACTTTTCACTTTTAAGCTCTGATGCACATTTTGTTTTCACAGTAATCTTTGTCTTAAGACCTTTTCAGACATACGCAACGCTAGTGGCTTCATCTTTCTGTTAAATTGATGGCTTTTTGTCATTCAGACAAAGGTTCAGAGTTCTGCTTTCTGAAAATGGCTCCTGGAGCCCCTCTACTACTTTGAGGAGAGTATGAAAAAAGATAAGGAGTGAGTCTTATGGCCCTTACCATATCCTATGACCAGTATCACCATGGCAATCATGACCCAGACCATGATCCCTGCCAGGAAGCGCAAGAGGACAATGAAGAGCAGGCTGGTGAGCATGGCAATAACCAACCCTCTACAGAGAGTTGATTGTGTGAGGAGGGGAGATAAACACAGAGACTGAGTGAGCAGTTAAACCAGCTGATGTTTCTTTCTTTGCAGACAAACTGGATCAGAGCGAAAAAGAAGCAGGAAGCGGATTTACAAATGTAGGTGAGTGACTTACATCAGGATCCAGTACCAGGACTGTGTGAAATCCTCAAAGATTTTCATGACCACCTGACGAGCCTCCATAACCACCGTGGCATTCCTGTGGAGAGATTCCTGTGTGTTGATCTGTTTAAGCACTAGGGGATTCCTTGTCAGGTACAATTTATAAAATGTAATGTGGCAGGTTGGGACAGGCCAGGCCACAGCTATGTTCAAGTGATGACAGAACAGCACTATTGTGTGTCACAAAAATTCCAACTATGCACTCACTTGACTCCAGCCACAAGGTCCTTGGCATCTCTAATATTTCCGGTTCCATCTTCAAACTGAGAGAGGTTTCCCACAGTTATCACGCCTCCTTTCTGGCCCAAAGCTGGGAAACACCTACGAGTGACTGAAGTAGGGAAATGACAAAATGGCTGGTCAAAAAATAAAAAAAAAATTCACAAAATACATTTTAATATGACAGAACTTTCCAGGTCTGCACCAGCACTGGGGCTGAACGATTGTGGAAAATAATCTAATTGTGATTTTTTTTTTTTTTTTAAAACCAATATTGCGATGGTGATGCAATGGTGGAGAAGAAGTATCAAATTACAATAATATGAGAAAGACAATTTGAGAGTCAAGTCATGGCATTAAATAATGATATAATATCAGGTCGGCCTACTTGCAGACCACAAGAAAAATAGTTCACCACAGTGTGTTAGACAGTAAGCGCTCAATACAAAACCCACAGTTCAAGCACCAATTAATGCGTCCTTATCTCAGTTCAAATCTCCTAGGAGTCCATCTTTCTATCTACCAGTAGCCAAACAAAAATACTCAGTTTAAGGTTCAATTCTAAACTTGGCCAACGAAAATAAAACCATGACTTTCTCTATTGGTTTGAAACGCCGTTTCAGAGATATTTCCTGAGCTGACTGGTGGCTGTGTGTGTGTGACGCAGGCACCTATCGCCACAATACACTTGCCTTACTACACGTGTCTTTCTGTTGTGCACAGCAGGCGTATGGCTCGAAGATTTCACACACTACCACGTTACCCGCAGGTGGCAGGTGCTACTTTCATTCCCTGTGTGACCCTAAATTTCTGTAGTGTCAGCTTCTGTCAAGCTTAAGGCCATTATACAACAAGTCAAGGTACAGCGTAACGTGCAAAGTTGATGCTTCCTCTGCCGACTGGATTACTCTCGCGTGTCATGTGACCAGCGTGCAATTTCAGCCTTTGTGATTAGAAAATCTTGTTTTATCATAATCGCGATAACATCGCAAATGCAATTAATTGTTCAGCCTTAACCAGCACATATATGCAACATCATATTTTGGGAGGAAAACTTTTTTCTGATAGATCCATAGAGACCCAACTCACAGGGCTGGCTGGGGATCAGCATGGCAGGACAGAGACCTGAGCTAAGGATTTCTGGTACGCCCTGAAACACAATATGTCCAAAACAGATAAGAAAGTGTGTGGAAATTATTGGTGTAAGAACAGACAGGTATTGGAAAGAAGCATCCAAGGAGGTTTAAATTTAGGCTTTAAACTCACCATTGCATTAGTCACACCATCCATGCAGAAGTTTTTGTAATAATCCAGCTCATCTTTTTTGGCGTGGGCTTTGATTAATGTCATGAACTTGTTGGGACACTTCTCCACACATATCTGAGGAAGAACACCGTTTACAGTGGTATATTGGTGTACAGCAAAAGCGTTCACTGGTCATAATTTGATACAAAACAGCAGAGAGGCTAAATGTCAAGAAAAACGGTTTCTCAGACCACGATGCTAAAAAGGAACAAAACCAATAGCTGTGTTCCAAATCCATACATAGCACTTGTGATGTACACAGGAAACGGAGCAGCTGGAAATATTTTTATAAATTATGGATAGTGTTTTGGGTTTTGATTGACCACAAAAGAACCCATGACAAGAGTGGCGTTCACACCTGTGTGGTCGGACATTGGAACTCCAGCAGCACCATGGGGCTGGCACACTTCATGATGTTGAAGTAGAACAGCAGCGGCTTGTTCCTGTTAAAACACACATACAAAATGGTCAGAAGAAGAAACACTTACAGAAACGAGTGCACGAGGTATTAAAGCAATATCTGTGTGACCTGTGCACCAAGTCTTATTCATGTTTTTGGCTATCGTAGCCTAAGACCCTACCCTGATGAAGGCAAAATAGCTCAGCACATTTAGTAAATAAAGCAAGGTGTGCTGGAGAAGAGTTGTGTGATGCGTTTTTATTATTTAGTATCAAATACTTTGAAGCTCACACTGGTCTGCACCTAGCTGTGTGTGAGTTCTCAAAGAAGAAAATGTCCAGCAGAGAAACAGGGACAATTATAATCTATACTTGGAAAGCAACTCACTCAAGTGGGGTGCCAGCCTGCCCACAGAACTGGCCTCGACTGTCTGTGGGATAGATCACCTTCCTGGGATCACCCTTTGACCAAGCTGGAAGAACAAAAATAGAAGGTAAAGCTTACAATTTTTTTCTGTTTTATTATTATTTTTATTATTTAAACCAAACTGCATTTAAAAACTGCTGTTTCCTTACCAAGTATTCCCACTGCAATGTAACCCAGTATGGCAAGAATAAAGAAGATGCAGCACACAATGTCAGTGCAGCCCCTAGAATGGAGAGAGCAAAGTTTGAAGGGCTGGGAAACTTTGTGTAGCCACTTAGAAACAGTAAAAACCAGAAGTGAAAATCACGTCTCTCTCTCTCTCACCTGTTCTGGATTGGCCCTTTGAAGTTTGCATCAAACTTTCTTGGCTCACCTACACAAAATAGGGGAGGAAAAAAGTTTATTTGTTGTTCAGAGGTCTATAACTGTATGCGCAAAATTATACTTTTACAAATTTTGTTATATGTAACATGTAATGACAATAAGAGTTTTAAAAAAGGGGAGGAGCTGATTGAAGGTTAAAGGTAATTTTGGAATTTTTAAAGATTGGCCCTATTTTGACATATTTTGGGGTCGAGATGACTAGTAGTTACAAAAAGTTTGACATCATCATGGAGAGGTTCACTACGAGTAACACGCAGTGACACCCCTTTTTTTTTTAAAACCAGAGACTGAAGTCTCGCTCAAAGACAAGTCTTGCTCTAAAATCTCGTGAGAGTCGAGTTGTGGCAGGAAGACGCCGGTGGAAAAATGAAAAGTGAATTTGGATAACCACCAAATTCAAATGACTCCTCCTTTGTTTAAAAACCATGGGGTGTTACTCATAGATATCCTTTCCTTGATGTTGTTAGATATATAACAATCTGAGCCTGTTGGTGGCAAAAAGAAGCACTGTGTGGGAGTAATTCTGACAGGTGCAATTGCCCCAAAGGAATAAGTTGTAGCCACTGCAGCCAGTTCGCTGCTGGCAGAAGCCATCTGCACAGATTCCAAAACTTTATACCTACTAGTCATTTTGACCTCAAAATATATGTAAATAGGGCACAGGTTAAAAATACAGAAATTACCGTACGAAACAGTACGCGCCCTCCCATTCTTTTGTCAGATGACTTTTCGCTCCAGACAGACACGCCTGGCAATCCAACAAATTCCTCCCTGGTGACTAAGCTAAAGCAAACCCATGTGAAAGGCAGTGCCAACAGAACATGTACAGCCACTAGGAGCTACACCATGTATTGCAGCACATTTAGTTTGACAAGGCAACAGTGTCATGTTGATGATTTATGCCAAAAACAAAAAATGTTAAACTGATTTTAAAGCCCCCCCCTCCAAAACAAATACACCTCTTCAAACCAAAAAAATGCTCTTTTTTTCCTGTTAAGCGTCTTGTCTGAACATATTTATTTGATAATCCCCAGTGCACCCAAGTTATTGTAATGCATGAAGTTGAAACACTGCTATAAGGCTTTACTATTAAGGCCATGCCTTAATGTAATTAGAGATTCTGAGTAAATATCAGATTACTGCAGGTTCGGGCATATAGTTTAAGTTTGGTGCAGGAAATCGGAGGTCAGTCCATTAGCAAATTCATCTTGCCACTCTAGCCTACAATCATCAGGGAACATTAGTTTCACTTAGCAGGTCACTGCTCTCCAGGACAAAAATAAGAAAGCAATGTGCCACATTATTACTGAAGAGCAATTTTGATTAAAAGTCACGCATTGGCAGGCTGCACACCCACTGATGTAAAAAAAAAAATAATGGTTTTATATCCAAAACCACCACTGTTTTGACATCATGGCTGCCTTTTTAGGGCTTTACATATCTCAAAACACAAAACAATAATCCCATATGCATCCCACAGCATGTACATGTAGCACTGGATCCTGACACCATAGAGTCTCGCCAGAGAAGTATGATATTCTGTGGCATCTTCCATATTAATTATGCATGTGGTTTGGAGGATAATGCTACAGCTATCACGAGCGCTAGGAGAAGCCTCAGCTTCCTGTTAGAAAGAGCATAGTGTTTTTCAAATGTTGATGCTCATTGTCACTTTGAGATGCTATTCGAGAGGTTTAGAGACAAGTTTAACTGTTTTAATATTTTCATTTATTTAACAACAACAAGTAAAGAAGAAAAAAAAAAAAAGCTAAGCTCAATATGTAGCTGTAGGAACCAGTGACAGGCTTAATGAAGCCTTGATGCAGTTTTAGAATAGCCTGCTCTTTCAATGACTGTCTACATGCAGCACAGTAATGTTTGTGCAGGAGAAAAACACTGATAAGAGCTCACACACCTGTACAATCAGCAAAACTGCCAGCAGTAGCAGGTTCCACACAAACACACACACCCATTCTTCCCCCACAATGTTAACATGTTAATACTGCTGCTCCAGCTTCACTCAAAAAATTATTTACACGTCATGAGACACATTGATTTTTTAAGAAGCAAGAAAAGCAAGGCCTAGAGATTAATAATCCTGTTTCTTAGATGAATGCAGAATGCAAAATAAGCTATGAATTCATTTAAAACTAAAACAAATAGAGCGGTTACCATTCTTTCCATAATACTGTCCATCCTCCTCGGGCATGTTGAAATTCCTTTCTGGGCCAAATATACAGAGAACCCTTTTACTCCTTCCACAGCCCCTTTCTGTGGCTCTTCTTCCCTCTGTGCTGGTATAAATGAACAACAGCGAGGGAAATGTGGGTGTTGTTTATGGGAAACCAGTCCAACCTGTCCCTGAATAGCTATGAGCCTGGTAACCAGCAACCCTCCACTTCCCCTCTTTAACCTGAAACTGCCTCTTGCAAATCTGTGCCCCACCTGTGCATCTCCCTCTATCTCCTCCCACTTCCAAAAGACCTCTTTTTGTCTGTTTTTCCACCTTGTTTCTGCCTCAGAAAAGCTATCCAAAACAGGCAAATGCAAGTATGTACAGGAAGGCTGCGAGTGCAAGAGAAGAGGCATGGTCATGTGAAGAGAGGGTGGGGACTGTTGTTGTATAGGAGGAGGAAAAGTCAAGGAAAGTTGCTTAGATGTTATCAAAAACATGGGTTCGGTGTAAACAAAGAGAACTCCCTCGTGCACCATTGCCTCTGGTGTTTTGTGTAGCTGCTGTGGAGCAGGAATGATTAGATTCAGGTGTGCAGGATATTTTAGACTGCAAATACCATCACCTGCAGTGAACTGAAAGCCCACAATATTAAGCAAAAACAAAAAAATCTATCATTTTGTGAACTGCCTGAGAAATCTCTTCTTCTCAAAGTGTTTTCACCTATCTTGTGGGGACACAGCAGTATTGCACTGAATGGGAAAAAACACAATTCTTTTAGCTCTACTTAGTGCTTTCGTGCACTGGACATTTTGGATCACTCTCTGGTCTGTCTTGAACAGCCAAAGGCAACCACAGTATGTTGGAGTCCACAGAACTAAATGCCAGAAATGTTTTTTACAGATGCTGACTGAAAGTTTCCATCCATTCTGGTCTTGTTTTATGGCCAATGTTGAACATGGGAATTCCCATCAGGAGCCATTTACTGTAATCTGAACTGTAGTTACTGATGCTACAAGTTTAACAGTGAGTGTAATTGATCCTGAACCTTTTGCTTGGGCTGGCAGACTGCTAGTCTCACATGTGGGACAGTGCAGTGAGTGACATAAGGTGAGGTAAAACCCACAGTATTTAAACAGGCCAAATGAATTGTTGGTAAATTAAAAATGTTTTGTATCGCATTGAGCAACAGTTTTAATTTGTTAAGAGCTCGCTGAGGCATCTAATCTAATTCCAACGAAACACCACTGTGCAACCAGACAACCCTTGAGCCCTCACTACATTCACTGAAAAATACAAGGTTAAATATTTCCTACACGTGTAAGAGCTTTGATTTAATTATCAAATGCCATGCAGTTTTCCTAACAACTCTTTACAAGGCCACCCATTTACAGAGAAACACTCTGTATTGTGATTTTGTGTTTTTTGATTAGAAGTACAGCATCTAATTACTGTGTTATTTATTATTATGTCAGAAAGGAAGAAAAACTTTCCGGGAACACAGTCAAATAATAACCGGGTTCCATTATCATTGTTTATGTTGTGGTGGAGCTGTTTACACAGAAACTAAATCAAAAGCGAAACTTAAACCATTCTTGAAACTTGTCTTGCATTGTTTCCCCAAATCTTTCTTCCTCAGGTACAGTGTTTACTTTGGACGTCGTCTTGTGTTTCCCTTTATTATTTTCTTATCACCGCCCTTCATCCCCCTAATCTACAAAAAATCTGGTAGGCCTTTTTTCTTGGACGTCATTTTGACATGTAGCGGTAAGAAAAGCACAAGTGTAAATACTAAAGTTAATGATGACTGAATTCCATTAAGTGGATTCAGTTTCAGGCCTGATATGAAACTGAATCCACTGCCATGGCTTACTGGGTCACTTGAGTAGGCCACCATTGTTAATGTTATTACACACAGTTACACCTATGCTGTTCAATGACAAGTCAAAATGTTTGCCTATTCTCTGTACGCTGTACCAAAATCTAATTTTACCCCGACACCTAGACACGTAAACTTAATTAAACTTTTATCAATCGGCAACAATTCTGAGTCTGCTGGTACAAAATTAGGCAAGTTACATTTTATTGATTAACAACACCTTTCACAGCAGATATTTTGATTTGTCAAAGCAGGAAAATCAAAAGTGGAACTTTAATAATAATTAATTAATTAAAGTAATTAATAATGTAATTTGTTACACCTGTGTTTGAACAGTCAAAATATATGCGGTGAAAGACGTCTCCAAAATAGCAAAAGTGTGAAGCATTTTGACTGCAACTAACAATTATTTATTTTATTAACCAATTAGGTTTTCGGTCTATAAAATGTCTGAAAATTGTGAAAAATATTGATCAGTGTTTCCCAAAGCCCAGTATGACGTCTTCAAATGTCTTGTTTTGTCCACAACCCAAAGATATTCAGTTTACTGTCACAGAGGAGCAAAGAAAGCAGAAAATATTCACATTCACATTCTTTCTTTCTTAAAAAATAACTCAGATCAATTAATTTATTCTCAAAATAGTTGGTTATTAATTTAATAGTTGACAACTAATCGATTAATCGTTGCAGCTCTAATTTTGAGTGGTGTACTTTTTGCTTTGTCTAACTGAAGACATTTTCATTTTACCAATTTTTCCAATTTTAGTAACCAACACCCTTTCAAATGCTACTGGTTTAACTCAGAAATGCATCGTGTTATGAACTTGCATACCATACGTCTTTTTTGCTTTAAGTTCCAGAGAACTAAAAGAACCAAAAACAAAGGTCAAATAAATAGCAAAAGTAATAAAGCCACACATTCTAGAAATTCAAGGGCTATATCTGAAAGGACTGTGATATAACCTGACAACACAGTAGTTGCAGCTGCTGCACTCCCTGCCCATCGCCCACATGTCTTTCATTAAAGTAAAAGGCTGGGGAGCATTCAAGTCAGATCTTTTCAACTCAAACACACACAAATCAAAGGTATATAGCCACAGTATAATGTTGTTTCCTTACAACAAAATATGGCACAGCTGTATCATAATATATTTCCTAGTTTCTAAAACAAATAAAAGGTAACATTTGGACTTGCTGTATTTTCGTACAACAGCAGGATTATGGAGCCATATTTTATCTAAACTTGATCTCTAACCACCTCTGCTTAATCATTAAAATGTGTCATCTCTTGGGATCCTACTGACCTCATGACAGTGAAACTTCTGCTCCCATGATCTATGAACTCACAACCCCTTATCTCTTGCTGGTGAAGTTACACCCAGTGTGGCTACTTCAGTTACTCAGACACGGTGGACAGAAAGTGAAACCAAGATCGACTGCATGCATGTATGCTGTATGAATTAGACTTATTATTATCTGACACACATGGGAAACAGGAAGCCAACACAAAAACATTTTCTGGACCAACTATTCTCTTTATATGACCTCACAGTTGCACAGTCCTGACTACAGTATAACAGAGACTTCGGGGAACATTTGAGGAAAATAAAAGTAGCTGTTAATGTTCTGAAAAATGTGTTGCTTCCCTATTAACAAAGAGAAACATTCCTTATCAGTAAAGATAGTCAGCAAGCTCTGCGAAGATAACAAACACAGCTGACTCGTAGAAGAAATGTACTAACGCAGCATAAAATACAGATCACTAGGGTTGTCCTGTTCCCACATCCAAATTACCTTGCATTTGTATCTCTTCTCTCCAAACTAATTTTCCCTGACCCTAATAACCGATCAGTCCCACACTGCTCTGAACAGCCTTTGTATTTCAGACTGTAGACAAGTTGGCAGAACCACCTAGACAGTTGGCAGAGTCACATGATCTAGTTTGGGTTGTTGGTGAAGCACATTTAGGTGGAAATGGGCGGCTGCAGTGACAACAGAGGTTATTGGCTGTTTGTTCGTAGTATGGATGTAAAATGGTACAGCAAATGTTGCAGGACTAAATCTCCAAATGCAACTCAAACAAGCTTTGACAAACTGCACGAACATGAAAGAGAGGCCAGAGAGGCTCGGCATCAGGTTTCAAACTACCCTCCTAAATATGGCTTATAATTACACCTATTCTGCACCAGGGCATGGCTGCCTGGCTTCTTCAAGTCCTGTCATTGAGGTTTCTGGATATATCGCAGCCTGAAATTACTCCAACATGGGAAATTGTGGTGGACCCTGCAGTGTGTTCTGAAAGGCTCTCCCTGTGATATGTTTAGGTTACCGTATTTGTCTTCTTCTTCTTCTTCTTCTTCTTCTTCTTCTTCTTCTCAAAGTCTCAAGATGCACTGAGAAATATGAATGTGTGTGTTGCACTAAATAGAGGCGGTTATCCCAAACCACAGTCATTCCTTAAGTGAATCTGCAGCCAAGTCACAGCCATCTTCTACCATGAATCCAATTATGCCGCGACTCTGTTTCTCTCTATTTGTCATCTCACTCTGTGTCAAACTGCCTGGATCCTCGTTAGTATTTTGGTTATTACAAACGAGCACATAAACTATGGTACTGCTGGTTTGGTAATGTGAGTCAATCACATGGCAGGCAGAGTGGAAAACATTATGTTACAGCCACGTCGTGAAACCAGCAAAGAAGTGCCTCACATTGTAACATGCTGCTGCAGCAGAACAATATGAATTGCAAAATCCTTTTTAAAAACTGAAGGAGTCCATTTAATTTATCATCGTGTCCAAAAGACAAGGTTGTTGCCCCAAAACAAGGCCTTTCCAGAGCAAACATGCTCCATAAATATGCTTTTTCCTTTGCGTGAATTGTTTACTGCTTTATTTCTCTGGATGAAATGCACGTCCACTTTATGAATCCTGCTGAGCAAAGAGCTGTATATCACACCCAGCAAACAACAGGGTGTGTCACTATAAGACACGTTTATTGGGGCATTTGAGGTAAGGAGGGCATAATTACAACCACACAGATGGAGTGGCAATCCATGCAACTAAAGACAAACTGTACTTAACAATACATTAGATTCAGGAATTTAGATTTTAAAACAAGCATGTAGCCTGTGTATGAACATACTGTTTAAAATATGACCACCAAGAGAGGCTGAACGCATCCAGTTAACAAACGGAGACCCTCTTCACATGTTTGAGGCATTTTCTAATAAGCCATATGCATAACTGGGCGTCAGCTGAGCTCATGTTGCCTGCCATACCAATCTGAGGAATGTGGCAGCAACTGGACAAGCAGAGGATAAACTGGGACATTGTACACCGTGACAATATACGAGGCAGTCACCAGCTCACTTACATACAAGCTGAATGTTAAAAAATATGACATATTCATGCACTGTGTCTGTAGGTACAAAGTGAACTCACAATTGTCAGTACTAAGCTAATTACTGAGGTTGGCACGAAATCACAAAGTAACTTTATGAGAGAAAGTGGTCCACTACTAACTTACCATACAACTTGCGACATTAAAAAAACTCGCAGAAAACAATACACGTATTATGTAAATACTGACACAATTGAAAGAACAATTTGCGCCAAGACTCGCAAATACACTGCCGTCTTGCGCCTAAACAAAACTAGCTAAGCTTGGTTATGGCTGTGAGGTTAAAGTCGCGGTGTGGGAGCTAACGTTATCCCAGGACAACATTGTGAGACATGCCCATTATTACCATATTTCGGTTTCTCTTCCAGTTCCATGATCACCGAGTGTTGCTTCTGGACAAAGGATGCTTGCAGGCGACAATTACAGCATATTTCCAGCCTTGACAGGGGTTAACGTGTAGCGCTTGTGTCAAATTTGAGCACTTCGTAGAAGTCCGCTCCAAAAATATTGACTGTACTGCTCACATTTAAAGGGAGAATCCTGAGAGGAGAGCACTGACCAATGACAGCGCAGGACGCCGTGATGGACAAGATACTAAACCAATCAATGAGCGGAGGCGGGAGTTTATGGTGCAGGGGAGTGAGTTAGTTTCTAGTACCGTTAACTGACACAGGAGTAACTGTCCAATTAGCTGTTATAACTAACTGTGTGTTGACTGTCCACCCAATACACTTCTGTAATCTCAATAGTTGATGGCAAATAACAAGGGCTGTATCACTGTGTTTGTCCATCATTACTCAGTCACAATGTGTCCTCATCTGCCAAGAGCGCTGCAAATCAATGGCATACGTTTATTGGCCTGGTGAAATTCTAGACGACATTAATTATAAAAGCAATGTATTCATTCATAATTCAACTTAAAGCCCTAACATTGCCTGGTCTGACTCTGCACTCTGTGAGGCACGACAGCTGCTGGTGGGCTGCAGAGGTGGAAGAGGTATGAAGTATTAAAAAGCACAAGTACAAAGTATTGAAAGGTAAAATCATCCACTATGCAGAATGGCCCTTTTCAAAGGATTATATCTGTATCACTATAGGTCTATCTATCTATATATATATATATATATATATATATTAATGTAGTGTAATGTAATGGATTTTACAGTATGACAGAAGTATATCTCTCCCCAACCTTATGGAAATTCATTACTAAAACACATAAATCATGTGTGACTGAAGTTGGCCATATGTTAAATAGTATCTGCAAAGAAACTACAGCTGTCAAATAAAATATTGGAGTGATGGGTATTTTATTAATTGTCATGGAGAAGATGACTATGACCTTAAGTGTGAAATGTGTCTTGTTGCTGCATAAAGATTTTTGTTACCAAAAGGTAAATTTCACAGATAGGCCTATCAGTTTTGAGTGCTCAGGCAAGAGTACTATACAACATAAGCCAATGGTGGAGGTATTCAAATCCATAGACGTAGAAACATCACTCTGCAGGTAAAATGACATACCTATTTTATATGTAAATTACAGGTTTTAATTAACAACCTTAATAGCAACTGAGCTGTCAGACAAATTAAGTGGAGTAAAATATACAATATTTCCTTCTTACATGTGGTAGAGTAGAAGAAGCATTTAAATTAAAATGCAAGTACCGCAGAATACTGTAGTACAGATCCTGAATAAATGCACTTAGTTACTCTCCACCATAGACACAAGCTAATCCTGAGTTCTCTGCTTTTTTCTTTGCCCACATTTAATTACATTTTTAAAGTAACTTATATTTCTTGTACAGCTTATAGAGGGATTTCAGAGATCACAATGGCAGAGGTGGTTGCAGTAAAGCTGATTCTTACCAAATTCAAACCAACATGGAGGTTTATTGACTGCTGCACTCTTGTGGTTCTGTGGGCCTCCTGCAAGGAGTATTTGTAAGTGGAAAAGAAACTTTAAAAACTCTCAGACAAGTCTAAAGAACATGTCCAGCAGTCAGGAGTACTGCTATAAGAACAACTGAAGTACTTATTGTGTCTGATCTCAGGACTGGAAGGCTAAACCTCCTGAGAAACCGACGCTACTACCAACGTCATCTTACCATGGAACTGGGTGCGTTTTATTCTGGGAACTCAAGCACCAATATAGCCACAGAAATCCACTCCTCCCAAATTCACGCCTCTCCTAATGAGCCAATCAGAGTCGTCTGTAGTGGTTTAGGATCCTCTAAAGGCGCCATCTTCAGTGATGATGGATGGCCACAAACAAAGAGTTCACTCATATTAATATGTCTGAGTCTCAGATGTTATGTGTACTGCCTTCACATACACACAATTATTGATTATGTACAAGAATAGTTTACACAGTTTTAATCTTTGTCACTGACGATGCCACACTCAACATGGCGCACTCAGCGTAGCGTGCTTTACGTGCTGACGTCAGGCTGTGTTTTGACGTTCAGTGTCACTGACTGCGCCGTCAACCCAAGGGGCAGAAAAGGGAAATCAGGACAAGGATTGTCACACCTAGCACAGGTAAAAAGCTGCTTATGCAACTGCCAACATGGCTTCTACTGTTATTGTCAACACGGCGCTCGTGCACTACAGGTCATTCGAAAATGTTGCTGTTAACATCCAAGTTACGTGAGCTCGTGCTGTTAGCTTGTTGCTACAGTAAAGTCACACAGGTTAGCTGAGCTAACTTCGCCTGCTTACATACCAAATCGGGTTGGCTGTCAGGGCTAGGGTCTGTTTGCTTGACACTGTAATAGGTTGCTTTTTATTTTTACTATTACAGTGAACTGAAACCGCCTCAACAGCAATCAATAACATCATTCATTTCTGAAAGTTAGTTAATTTACTGCAGCTCGTATGGACATTTCTCTTCCACGCTTGTTAAACCCTACTTTCATATAAAACTCATGTATATGTCTAAAACGTTCGTGAGCCAGGGAGACTTACTTCTTCTCACGGCTTCATCAGTTCAACTCTTGATGCTGGTAATTCTCAGTTTAGGAAGACAGTGAAAGTTATTGTCATTGATTTCACTACAGGCTACATGGTTGGCTGTTTAATAAACTGCACTTTTAAGGAATGTGAGTCAAATAAAGAAACTGTTTATTTAATAGACTAATCTTCATCATGGCATTGAGGAGCGCTGTGTGCCGTCTCTTGGTGAACCCTCAGAGATATGCCATCATCTCAGCTTCCAGAGCACAAGGAACTGCAGCACCTGCCAGGCAAGGTAAGTCCTATAACACCAGGCCAGCCACAGAGATAACACTGTTATGAAGGAAAAGGTCACCACCCACAGTAGCGTCTTTCCTTTCAGATGGTTAGTGTCTTTTCGTGGTAGCATTTAATTTGAAGCTATATTTGACACAGTGCACTCTGGAATTTCACAAAGAGTCATATATTGTATATAATTATAAAAAGATTAAGGAAGTGTTCCTAAATGCACCTTAGACTGTTGTAAATGTGATAATTATACAAAGTGACACTTGAGTTTTCCTTAACTATTTTAGATTTTCAGCAAATACAGTGTTTAATTTTCTTTTTTCAAATTAAATCCTTACTTTTTTTTTTTCGACAGATGCCGAGAAGACTGAGCAGAAGTATAAAGCACGTAGGTGTTAATTACTCCTTATTTCTGAAATCTACTTTATGTCAGAGATAATGATTTGAATTGGAAGTTCTCAACAGAACATATTTTTAATCAGGTTTTCAAGGTTTTTGAATTGTTAAATTATAAATGTCTGATAGCTAAGGTCCAGTTCAGCTGGCAAGATGCCCTGAACCTGGAGGGCCAGCTGACGGAGGACGAGATCATGATCCGAGACTCCTTCCGGATCTACTGCCAAGAGAAACTCATGCCTCGCATCATTATGGCAAACAGAAATGAAGGTGAGAGATTACTTTTTACATCATGCGTGAGCCAGAGTCCTTCACTTGATTTTTCGTTCAGCTTTAATGACTCCCCATGTTGCCTTCAGGTGCATAATGTCCAGTGTAGGTGTCTATATGCAATATGTGCTGCAAGATTGCCGCTTTATCAGTCAGTTGACTTTGTTAAAATAAAGGAATGTAACTCCTCTAACTCAACCTTATGTGACAACTGGTTGTGTCTTTTTTTTTCAGTGTTTCACAGAGAAATTGTGTCAGAGATGGGAGAGATGGGTGTCCTGGGCCCAACCATTAAAGGTGAGTCTGAACAAGTCAACTTGATTTGACAGTGACACTGTTCACTACTCGCTGCATGCATGTTCCAGAGGCCAATCCCACATATGGTATATACCCTTCAATGTTTTGGTAACTTTAACAGAAAGCACCACAGATGTGTGTGTATTACTTCCTATTATGAAAAAGCAAAATTTCTCTTACGTAAATGATTGAAATGGACTTTGGCCATGTGCAAACTGGATCTGTGTGTGTTTGTTTTTGAGACATCTAGTGTGCCAATCGAACCTTACTTTATTTCTTAACATTAATTTGTTTAATGCGTTACATTTTAAACGTAATAATGCAGACAATAAATGCTGTGTTTGATATAAAGGTTATGGCTGCGCTGGAACGAGCTACGTGGCCTACGGTTTGATCGCCAGAGAAGTAGAGAGAGTGGACAGCGGCTATCGCTCAGTCATGAGTGTGCAGTCATCACTGGTCATGCACCCAATTAATGCCTATGGCACAGAGGAGCAGAAACAGAAGTACCTCCCCAAGCTGGGTAAGAAGAGAAAGATGTTACCCGTCAGTAGTCTGTCAGTTTGTATTGACAGTGGATGGGTGAAAATGTATCTGTTGTCATATATTAATACATTAACCATAAAAAAAAATGAGTGACTGCGCTCTTGGTTTATTTCAGCTCGTGGAGAGCTCCTGGGTTGCTTTGGCTTAACAGAGCCCAACCATGGTAGTGACCCCAGCAGCATGGAAACCAAAGCCAAATACAATCCATCCAGTCGCACCTACACTCTCACTGGCTCAAAGACCTGGTGAGTAGTGGATATGTGCAAAAATCATAAGAGACGTTTCTGGAGGTGCGCCACAATAAATAGCATGTCACTGAAGTCGGGATTTGAAGTGACATCTCAGCATATTGTGTCATTTCAGGGTTTACACCTTGTAGTTTTACTTATTACATTACCATAACAACTCTAATTTGCTCTCTGATTGAAGGAAGAAGTATAAAATATATTTTATACCAGTGTAATAACCCTCCAGGAAAGCCATGTAGGATTATAAATCAGCTTATCTATTACACATTTCTGCAAATACAGAACCGTGTGTGCGAGCCCAGCTAACCTTTAGCCCAGGAGGACTATCATGAAACGGCATCATCAAAAATAAAGACAACATTGAGACTTCATTTTGCAAGGCAAGGCAAGTTTATTTGTATAGCACAATTTAACAACAAGGTAATTCAAAGTGCTTTCCATAAAACATAAAAGCAACAGGGAAATATGTAAAAGTTTAAAAGCAATATAAAATATAAAAAAAGTTACAGTGTTACAATCAGGTTTAAAAGAGTTAAATGGAAAATACTACAAAGCTAAAAACAAAGAAAAAGAAAACAGGACAGTAAAAGTAACAGTGCAGTGTAAGTTATCAATAAAAAGAAAAATCTTAAATATTTAATTAAAAGCAATGGTAAGAAGAAAAGTCTTCAGTCTTAATTTAAAAGAACTGACTGTTTCAGCAGACCTGCAGTTATCTGGGAGTTTGTTCCAAATATACGGAGAATAATAACTGAACGCTGCTTCTCCTTGTTTAGTTTTGACTCTGGGGACAGAAAGCAGACCTGCCCCAGACGACCTGAGAGGTCTGGATGGTTCGTAACGAAGCAGAAGATCGGAAATGTATTTTGGCCCTAAACCATTTAGTGCTTTATAAACTAACAGCAGGATTTTGAAATCAATTCTTTGACATACAGGAAGCCAATGTAAAGACCTCAGAACTGGAGTGATGTGATCGACCTTTTTGGTCTTAGTGAGGACTCGAGCAGCAGCGTTCTGAATCAGCTGCAGCTGTCTGATGGTTTTCTTAGGGATTCCTGTAAGGACGCTGTTACAGTAGTCAAGTCGACTGAAGATAAATGCATGGATAAGTTTTTCCAGGTCCTGCTGAGACATAAGTCCTTTAATCCTTTATATATTCTTCAGGTGATAGTAGGCCGACTTTGTAATTGTGTTAATATGGCTCCTCAAATTCAGGTCTGAGGCCATGACTACACCAAGATTTCTGGCTTGATTTGTGGTTCTTAACATTACATATTGAAGTCAAGCACTGACTTTCAATCGTTCCTCCCTGGCTCCAAAAACAATAACTTTTATTTTAGTTTTATCCTTGTTTAATTGAAGAAAATTCTGGCACATCCAATCGTTGACCTGTTCAATAAAGTTACTCAGCGCCTGTATGGGATCATAGTCCCCTGGTGAAATGGTTATGTAAATCTGTGTGTCATCTGCATAATTATGGTAACATACAGTATTTTGTTGTTTTTCATAATCTGAGCCAGTGGAAGCATGTAAATGTTAAACAAAAGAGGTCCCAGAATGGAGCTTTGGGGAACTCCACATGTCATTTTTGTCAGCTCAGATGTGTGATTACCTATAGACACAAAGTAGTCCCTGTCCTTTAAGTAGGATTCAAACCAGTTTAGTACTGTGCCAGAAAGTCCAACCCAGTTTTCAAGTCTGTCTAGTAATATGTTGTGGTCGACCGTGTCGAATGCAGGATCCAATAATACTAAGACTGAAATTCTGCCACTGTCAGTGTTTAAATGGATGTCATTGAAGACATTAACAAGAGCTGTCTCATTGCTGTGGTGTGGTCGAAAACCTGACTGGAAGACATCAAAACAGTTATTTAGTGCCAAGAAAGCATTAAGCTGTTGAAAAACAGCCTTTTCAAAGATTTTACTTAAAAATGGGAGATTTGATATGGGCCTATAATTGCTCATTAGTGAACTGTCTAGATTGCTCTTTTTTAAGAGTGGCTTAATGACTGCAGTTTTCAGTGCCTGTGGGAAAAAACCTGAGAGGAGAGACATGTTGACAATTTGTAGTAAATCTGAGGCCATGCATTTAGACACATTTTTGAAAAAACCTGTTGGCATAATATCAAGGCAGCATGAGGAGGATTTCAGATGTTGTATTGTGTCCTCCGGGTTTTTATGGTTAATAGAATCAAATTGTCTGTCCTGTTACTGACATGGAGGCACTGATTGCTTGTGTAATTGTTTGAATTTTGTCTGTGAAGAAGGAAGCAAATTCATTGCAGGCCCTGGTGGATAGAAGTTCAGAGGCTACAGACACAGGAGGGTTGGTTAGCCTGTCGACAGTAGCAAACAGGGCATTATTAGTGTTTTTGGTGATGATGTCAGAGAAGAAGGACCGCCATGCATTTTTAGATCTTTATAGATTTCATAATGAACCTGGAGATTTGTTTTCCGCCACCTGCGTTCAGCTTTTAGACACTCTCTTTTTTGAGTTCTAACCAGCGTGGCATTTCTCCATGGAGATCTTCTCTTACCAGAGACCACCTTCACCTTGGCTGGTGCAATGGCATCAATAACATTTGTAATTTTAGAACTGAAATTATCTACAAGCTCATTGACTGAGACCCGTGAGAGGGCGGGTGTTGAGGAGAAAGCCTCTATAAATTTTTCACTAGTGTTTTCAGTGATATGCCGTTTTGTGATAACCTCTGTTTTAACATTTGTGTGCACGTAGATAGCACTCTCAAAGAAAACACAGGAATGATCAGAGAGAGCAACATCAGTCACCACAACCTTGGAAATGTCCAGACCCTTGGAGATGACCAAGTCCAAAGTGTGCCCCTTATTGTGCGTGGGCCTCCTCACTTGTTGGGTCAGTCCATAATTATCAAGAACACAAAACAGTTCTTTAGTCCCTCTGTCCTGGGGGTTGTCAACATGGATGTTAAAATCACCAACAATAACCACGCAGTCAAAGTCAATACAGATTATAGACAGCAGTTCACCAAAGTCATAAAAAAGTTTGCACAGTATTTAGGGGGCCTGTAGATATTTAGAAAAATAGCTCGAGAAGAGGAATTCAGCTGAAGAGCCACATATTCAAAAGAAGCAAAATTAAGACATCTTTTTGCATTGGAGGGAGTCATTAAACAAAATGGCAACTCCACCTCCTCTCTTATGGACTCTAGCTTCACTCATGAAGCTGAAGTTGGGAGGGGTAGACTCGATAAGGACAGCTGCACTGTTATCTTGGTCCAACCAAGTTTCAGTTAAAAACATGAAATTAAGATTGTGAGTGATTATAAAATCATTGATTAAAAATGTTTTTCCTGCCAAAGACCTAACGTTTAACAAAGCTAATTTTAGTGTGTTAAAAACATTATCTGGCCCACTTTTTTCGACAGGCTGCGGCTGACGAGGAATTAATACTAAATTTGCAGGATATGTTGAGTGCTTCCTGTTTTTTAACACATTCACCATGCTTTTTCTGTTACCTGTCAAGACAGGGATGGAGAAGTCTACCAGCACTCTGGGCCCCGGCTTGTCCTGGGAAGAGTCATGAGTGCTATTTTCCTTGTAGCCTGGACCCAGCACATATTAGACAGAGCTTACTGGGCTTTTTCGCCATTGCGGAGCGCGAAGGCGGGTTGTGTGCTGTATTTGTGACACGTGTCAAACCTGGAGGACTAAGAACCAGTGGTGGAGGTGGGCGGTGAGGGGGGTTTAGGGTAGAGAGAATGGGAGTGGAGCGAGGGAAGGAGCGGGGAGTAAATTTGGTCCCAGCTCTAACCAGGTCTTCCATGTGATCAGTGAAGTCCAACAGGGGGGAGAGGGGAGAAAGTGTGTCTGAAGGTGGGGATTGGGGGGGTAGAGATGTTGAATCCTCACTGTTGGTTTTCAGTGAGAGAGGTGGAGGCTCTTCCTCTTGGCTCAGATGTCTCCCGTGATCAGAGCTCTCTTCCAGTGGGGGCTGAGGTGGCTCTCCTTCAAGGTTTCTGGCGTGTTGTGTTATGTCTTCTTCTTGTTTTGATTCCTCTTGTCCTTGGCAGAGGGAACAGATGAGTGATGCAGAAAGTAAAACAGGTTGGAGCTGAACAATTTTACTCCTGACTTAAGGCGAAGTCCATCTGCCTTAAAAAGATGCCTGCGGTCCCACAGAAAGTAAAAGTTTTTGATGAAATGCACTGAATGGACAGAACATGCCGTTGAGAGCCACGTGTTCAATGCCATCAATCTGCTGAATCTCTCAGCTCCTCTTTGGATTGGCGGTATAGGGCCACTGATAAACACCTCAGAATTCAAAGAGCTGACTGTGTTCAACAGATTATTAAAGTCCTCTTTCAACACTTCAGACTGTTGCTTCACAACATCATTGGTCCCGATGTGCAGTATGATGTTTTTCACAGTAGGATGTTCAGCCACAATATGCAGGATTCTTTCTGCCAAGTCAGACACCGTATCCTTCGGAAAACAGAGTATTTTGGTGTTCTTACTGCACATGCTTCTTACATCGTTTTACAGCAGCGTCACCCACAATCAGAGTTTGTAGATTTGTAGCACATGGCTCTGTATGTCATTAGTTGTCCACATGGTGGAGCTCTTCACAGTCAAATGCTGTGAGAAACTGAGTTTTACTAGGGTCTCATTTGATGAAACCAGCGGTGTCCTTGTTTGTTTTGTTTTTAAACAATTTTAGAACTTCATACAAATAAATAAGTCTATTATGGTGTAAGTCCAAAACAAACGTAACATTGGAAGAAATGTTGCTAAAATGTTCCCAGCACTGTCAGTTCATGAAGATAACATGCAGAACAGATTACAGTACATGTTCTGTAGTTGGTTCAAATCTGCGTTGTTTATTCTTCATAGAAAAAATTGGGCCTACCAGTGCATACAAAAAGGCGTCTCCCTGACCTTCCCTTTGCTTCCACCTTCAGGATCACTAACTCCCCTGTGGCGGATGTAGCTGTAGTCTGGGCCAAATGTGATGATGGGAAGATCCGCGGCTTCATCTTGGAGCGTGGCATGAAGGGCCTCTCAACACCTAAGATTGAAGGGAAGTTCTCCCTGAGAGCCTCCGCCACTGGTATGATCCTCATGGACGAGGTGGAGGTCCCTGAGGAGAACCTGCTGCCTAAAGTGTCCGGCCTCGGGGTGAGTGGAGCTAAGCCATGGACAGTGTAGTTTGTGTTTGTGGAAGATACTCAAATAGCTGTACACCTTTGCTCCATTACATTCACAACATGAAACAAAGTTTGTGACTCACCGACTACAAATTATACAGTGTGGCTCAGCTTTTTACAATTCAAACACTTAGTAGCAGTAATTGCTCATCACACTCCTTTTGTTGTTTCCAGGGTCCCTTTGGCTGCTTGAACAACGCTCGTTACGGCATCGCATGGGGAGCTCTGGGTGCTGCAGAGTTCTGTTTCCATGCAGCTCGACAGTACACGCTCGACAGGTCAGGTGTCCCAAGTGTCTGTGTAATGTCATCTTCTGTGGTCATGCATCTGTACCGGGTTAAAATGACATTTGCGCAACAAAATGCTCACATTTTTACTTCAGTTTAGACAAATATATGTCATGTTTATTTATTGATAAACATGAGGATAACACAGTTTTATTGTTTTCTATACCAGAATCCAGTTTGGCGTGCCACTGGCAAGGAATCAGCTAATGCAGAAGAAAATGGCGGACATGTTGACAGAGATCACCATCGGCCTACAGTCCTGTCTGCAGCTGGGAAGACTCATCGATGAGAAAAAGTAAAGATGACTTTATCCTCTACCTGAAGCGTATAGACGGGATGTGACAGGGTGTTGGCACTAATGTTTCTTGAGGGGCCAATCCATCAAACCGCACAGTCACTCTGACCTCTTCCTGTCAGGTTGAAAAGTGTTTCTCCCTTTGGTTCTCAACGGTGTCATGAAACTGTTTGAGACTACAAAATTGAGCTTAAGCTAGACCTGACTGAAGCAGTGTCATTGCGCCCGGCTGAGGAGACACAGTGCCAGCAAACAACACGTGAACACATCAAATGCCAACACCAAATCTGAAGGATAACATCTTTTGGTCCCTTTTATGTTTCTGTCTTCCCCCTACTGCCTGTAGATTTCCCTATTAGGTCATCTCTAGCTGGCCTTAATCAAGAACAACAAATCTATCTGATGTTTAGACTCCGATGCTTCGTCATATTGGAATCTATTACTATCCATGAGTTGTAATCTAATCTGCGGAGCCAGTAAATTCTTGTAAACATTCTCGTAAGACTCAACCTTGTTAGATTCCCAGAGAACAGTGACATCTCCTAGCCTGACTCCTGAGCTACTGTCTCTACCTTATTAGTTTAACTGTTGTCTCCCTAACAAGGACAGTTACATGGGAGAAATAACTCCAGCTGGAAGGTCAGTGAACACTTGTGGGGTCAGCTAATGTCTCTAAGCTAGACCTGTTTTACCTTTCCCTGTTACATTAATTAAGACACCTAAGATAAACATTTCATGATGTGACCTTAGAGGTGTCACTGTGTCCTTTTGGTGGCTCTGTAGTTTTAATTCATATCCAGGCATTGCATTCAGTACAAAGAAGACACTAAACTGCAATTTTGTTTCTGCTTAACAGAGCGGCCCCAGAGATGATATCCATGCTGAAGAGGAACAGCTGCGGTAAAGCCCTCGACATCGCCAGGCAGGCCAGAGACATGCTGGGAGGAAACGGCATCTCAGATGAGTATCACATCATCCGCCACGTCATGAACCTGGAGGCTGTCAACACATATGAAGGTGAGGAGGAAGGAGAAACTTTACTTTAGTTCCACATGAGACATGCATGCGCACACAATAGGCGGAATGATACAAATAGATTTTAAACAAGCAGAATATGTAACTATTTTTATTATTATACTATTTTTATTTATTATGTTTATATTAACTCAGTTGCTTCACATTAGTGTCCAATAGTTATCTGTGTCCCATCTACACACGAGTTGCTCCTGTTCATCCTGTTTGATATCGGTCGTCTCCTCCTCTAGGTACCCATGACATCCACGCCCTGATCCTGGGCAGAGCCATCACGGGCCTGCAGTCCTTCACTGTGGGCAAATAGATCCCACCTCTTGCTGCTGCTCCCAACCAACAGGAATCTGCTGTCAGAAATGTAACTCGCATGTTGACTCCACAGCGGTTTTTACACTCTTGATGATTTCTCAAATGAATTGTGGCGATGTTTGTTTTTCTCTCATGTTTGTAGAATATATATTTCAGTGCTTTATTTTGAGGGCAAGAACAAGTTGTAAGTCTGTCAATGAAAGTCAATTTTTCAAATTATAAAGGGCTATTTTTCTACTCTCAGACTATAGCAGAGATTTTGTTCCAGCTCCCCATTTCTTAGTTGTATAGAAAATTCATTGTATAGACTTTCACGGACAACCCCGTACTAGTATTAACACTTCTGAATGAAGTCAAGATCTAGATTTGCTGCTGGTTACTGATGTATGAAACATTAATACTGTAATTATAACAAACAAAGCATGAATAGCCACAACTTGTTTGGAATAATGCTACAGTCCCTGTATAACTGGTGTAAGAGATCAGGTACTATTGTAAGACACACCATGGTGATTACTTCTAGGACTGTACTGGCTCTGTCACTAAGGTGTCATATCTTTGCATGGTTTGCCAGAGGTCAAGGATGCTGATAAGAGCTTTAATAAATAAAATAAAAATAAGTATTCCAAATGTCTAAATCGAAGTAGATCAATGTGACACTTTATTATATTTATCAATGGCTAAGATGCAACACAAAGTCTTAACCATACAACTGTAGATCATTTGTGCTGTGTGTTGAAGTCACATGAAAATGCTAGTCGTGAGGTTAAATATGCTTCATATGTGTTGGCTTCAGTTGTGTGCTGTTGAAATTCAGAAAAAACTCAGTTGTCATTGTCATTTGTTCTGGATTTCTGTGAGATTCTCACGGGAGGAGAGTTATTTTTGCTATTCATCACAGGACTGGGACGGGACAGGAAGAAAAGTCAATGGGAGCAGGAAGGCAGTTCTAATATGAATACATGCTATTTTCAGATTTCTTTATCGGGAATGGGATGGCATGGGAGTCATTTTTCTGAGATTGGGACGAGAGATAAATTGTTTTTTACTCTGTCAAGGATTTGGGACAGGACAGGGGTATTTTTGTGGGAGGGTGATGGGACAAGAGAGAAAATCCACTCCTGTGTGACCTTCAAATATGTACCAATACAACAATGTAAAAATACTCTAGTACAGAAAAAGTGCTGCATTCAAAATTTTACTCACTAATTATAGGGACAAACATATTCTTCTTAAAGTTGCCTACAAATACTTAAGAATAGTACTCACTCGGCAGAAGAAATGTGACTACATACAGTTACTACTGGTTCTCAATCTAGGGGTCACAAGATAAATGTGGGGTCATGAGACGTTAATGGGAGAGGAAAGAAGAAAAACTTTTTTCTAATCTTGTTATTTGTTGTCACATTTTTGTAATAAGATCTCAGAATTTTGACTTTTTCAGTATTAAAGAACTCATACTACTGACTTAACATCTATCACTAAAAGGTTTTAATTGTGACTTGAAAATTCAATTCCACACTAATAATTTTACCACTTTTGGCCTCATAGTCATACAAATGAAACCATCTTTAACAATACAATGTTTTTATTTATATCTGTTTTTACGTACAATCTTAAACTGAAAGGTGACTTGTAAGTATAACTGTCACAACTGTAATAAATATAGTTTAGTAAAAAAGTACCTTTCCCTTCGAATTGTGGTGGAGTAGTACAGCAAAGGCAGTGGTGGAAAGTAACTAAGATACATATACATAAATACTGTATTTTAGTACAATTTTGAGGTACTTCTATGAAGTCAGGTCACTGGCCATCTCTTGGAGTCCAGTTAAATCAATCGTTTAGAAATATGAAGAGACTCATGTGAGGATAGAGGATGCAGTCTGAAAGAAACCTACAACTTAGGAGAAGATTTGTTTTTCACCAACATTGAGGCTGTGTGTAAATCCAAAGCTCCATAGGAATGACTTCAAAACATCACTGTTAATGTCCTGGAGTGAGTCCAGATCTCAGCCCAACGGAGGATGTCTGGACTTCTTCACCTGACAGAGCTTGAGCAGTTCACAAAAAAGATTGAGGAAACATTGCAGAAAAAAACTGATCACACAGAGTCAAGGCTGTACTTGCTCGCGTACTTTATAATGATTTGGGGGAATGAATATTTATACAAACATGCATGGTTTAGGTAGGCTATTCTATGTATTATATGTCTATGTATGGACAACTAAGGAGAAGTGAACCCCACAAAATGTTCTCCGGGCTGAGCCGATAATCTCTGCTGGGGATTTTTCTCTTTAAATCCACCGGGGCTTGATGGATGTGCGGGTGGACAGTGCCATAGGACAGATGAAAACCTCCATCCTCACTAGCTTCATTGCATGTCAGCCACTGCCACATTGAAGTGAGGCAATTAAATCCCTGGCCGTACATGATGTCGTGGCGTGTTCCAAACAGCGCTTATATAAGGAAATTGCTTTTCCATGTATTATTTTTTGGACCAATGGCCTTATATCTTTCAGGCATGTGACTATTTGTGTGGCTACAGTGTGTTCTGTGTCTCTCATACATTAGCAGTGGGAATGGCAGCCAAATACTCAGATAATTAGGACGATTTTCATCTCAAATAATCCTCTGGATCATTATTATAAATTATTATTATAACCTCTATGAGTTTGACTCATTATGACAGAGCATCTTTCTCATGATTGGACGTTATACCCTGACAATCTTTTATAGCATTTAACAGGGACAAACATGCTAATCATCTGACACACAAAAATACAAGATTATGATTTTGGGATTTGGGGGTAGGAGTGGTGCAACTTTTCTGGGACAGGTTTATGCATGGATGTGGTGGCCTGGCTCAGTAGTCACCTCACAGCATAGATGTTGTGGGCTGTTCCTTGCAATGTACATTAGCAACTCTAAATTGCCAATAGGTGAATGCATACATTGACCATTATCTGGGATTTGGTGTTGTTTCCTGGTCTTAAAGACTGCATTGCAATCGACTGTTTTGTTTGAGCTGAACAAATACTGAAGACCTCCCTGTTTGGCTCCACCGCTCAGCCTTTGCTGCCAATTTGTCCCAGTAGCCAACGGCGATGCTGCAGTGAAAACAATCCCTCTCTGCCCAAAAAGAAATTTCTACATAGGCCACCATTATAAAAGACAAACCTACAAAACTTCTGACGGAGCTCCAACTGCAAACAAGGTCAATTATTACTTTTTGTAGTATGAATTTTAATCCATGCATGTTTTATATTTGCAAAACCTTCCGAGATCCTAGAGAGGGTATCTTTATGTGTGTGACGTCATTTCAATGTAAAGTCCATGTGCCTGAGCATGACCAAGGAGGCGGGGCCAGAAGGCCAGAGTCAGGAGCATGTACTGTCCCCTAGGGGTAGGCTGTGCACAAGTCCCCCCAAAGAGTTGCATTGGGTGTGTGACATCATGTCGTACTGACCACCCAGGAGTACACTGCTACATCACTGCATCAGGGTGGAAAGTTAAAAGTGCCCTGTGGAGGCTTTGACCGTTACTGTGGAGCAACGTTTTTACAAGTGGATCCCCATTTTGTTTGTATTATGCACATGCACGGGGACACAGGCGGGTGATTCACATCCTGATATTGCAGTTCAGCCGATTAAGTAACGCGCCAACAAATCTAGCAATACACCAACAAAGCTGAGGAAGGCCACTAAATAGCTAGATGTCATCAGATTGGGAAATTTATTCAACACGTCTTTAAGGCCTGAAAGATGTGCAATATTGCGCCTCATTCACTAATATGGGCGTATTACTGTCAGATTCTTGACACATGCACACCGGCTAATTTTGTTCTCACCACCGTGTGTATGTTAGTGAATCAGAATCATTCTAAATTGACAGGCGCATGCCCGCTATTTGTAATCAGCTTACAGCCTCACCCCCATTTCTCTGTACAAGGAAATACCTTTTCCTAGAGGCAGGGAGAAGTATTTGTAAGCGAGAGGCATGACCCTGAAGCAAAAAAGCTAAATAATTTCACGACTGAAGAAACTGAAACACTAGTGTCCGAGGTGGAAGCCAAAAAAGGCATATTACAGACCAAGTAAATAAAAGCAATGACAACCAAAACGGTTACATTTCAATATGGACGTTCTTGTGTATGCTGTTGTAAGGTATCACTGGGACACTCTAAGTTTTTAAGTTTAGTTGAAGATTTTATTCATTTATTTATTTAGTCATTCAATATGTGATCAGGATGAAAGGGTGTCAATTCATGGTTATTTAATAAATTTGGCGAATGCATTAGTAAATTAACAGTTTTTAAATTTTGTTGTCTATAAGAGTCTTTTAAATGAATGTGGTTTAATGTGCTAAGCTTTTAGTAAAAAAGGTGTGAGTTTACATTTCAACACATTTGGGCCTTCATCATTTGTGCAAAGCATGAGGCATTGAGGCAGTTCTAAATTTATTTGCAGAGCACGAACAAATTCAGGTAAGAAAATATTAATGAGTATTACGGACTTATGAGTAAAATGTTCATATGCACGATTTAAGTACCGATTTGTGAATGAGCCTCATTGTGTTTTGGTGAGACACACTGAATTTAAACATCACTTTTGTGTGAAGACGTGAAACTGGGAAAACATGTCTCTGACTCCAGGACCATCAGCACCGGTTCCCCTCAAGGCTGCTTTCTTTCCCCTCTGCTCTTCTCCGTGTACACCAACAGCTGCACCTCCAGTCACTAGTCCAACAAGCTCCTGAAGTTTGCGGATGACACCACCCTCATTGGGCTCATCTAAGGTGGAGACGAGTTCGCCTACAGGTGAGAGATTGACCGTCTGGTGACCTGATGCTGCCAGAACAGTCTGGAGCTCAATGCTCTCAGTGGAGATTGTTGTGGACTTGAGGAAGAGCCCAGCCCCACCCTCCCCCATCATCCTGTGTGACTCCCCAGTCACCACTGTGGACTCCTTCCTCTTCCTGGGCACCATCATCTCCCAGAACCTCAAGTGGGAGCTGAACATCACCTCCCTCACCAAGAAGGCCCAGCAGAGGATGTACTTCCTGCGGCAGCTGAAGAAGTTCAGCCTGCCAAAGACAATGATGGTGCACTTCTACGCCGCCATCATTGAGTCCATGCTCACCTCCTCCATCACCATCTGGTACGCTGCTGCCACTGCCAGGGTCAAGGGCATCATCAGCGCATCATTCGCTCTGCAGAGAAGGTGATTGGCTGCAATCTTCCATCACTTCAGGACCTGCACGCCTCCAGGACTCTGAGGCATGCAGGACAGATTGCAGCTGACTCCTCCCACCCCAGACACAAACTGTTTCAGACTCTCCCCTCTGGCAGGAGGCTGCAGTCCATCATGACCAAAACCTCTCGCCACAAAAACAGCTTCTTACCGTCTGCAGCTAGCCTCATCAACAAGGCCCGGGTCCCCCACTGACACTCCCCCCTTGCAAATAATACAAATCTCATGCACGAACCACGTTGCACATATTTGTTGTTAATTGTTAATCGCTGTTGTTTAATTGTTATTTTTTTAAATTGTCAATTTACATATTTATGTACACAATATCCTCTTCTGTTGCAATACGTCTGCACAACACAAGCCGAAGTAATGCACATGTAAATATCTGCCACATTGTTCTTTCTCTGCAAATAGTTGTATTATTTTTCTCTATTCTTTTATTATTCTTATATAACTTGCATTTGTTTATTCCATATTTATATATTTCTACATCTATTTATGTCAAGTGTATGTTTGTCCAAGTGTAAAACACTACTTTTGTTTACAAGAAAACTCTGCAGGGCACCTTTAATCTATGGGGGTCAGCAAAACAAGCTGCTGCTAAGTCACTCCTCATGGGTCTTAAGGGTCACAAATCTAATTTTAATCCCACACCTTTTAGACCTGGTGTGTGAGTGGGATCAGGAGACAGGTTATCACGTTCACTGCCAGGTATTTATTAAGGGCTTATTTAATAGTAATTTCATAACACATGGATGTTAAAAGCCAGTACCCACCCCAGCCACAGCCTGTTGACCCTGTTACTATCTGAGTACCACCACAGACCAGCTTCTTCCCCCAGGATGTGAGACTTCTAAATTCACCCTCAGCAGTGCAACATGTAAAATACTTTTTGTTTTTTTATACTCACTAGTGTGAGTAGCACAAGAGGAACTATCCAACATCATCTCACTGTACAACCTTGTGTTACAAAATGACAAATAAATATACCTTGTAAAATTGTCCTACTATACTACACATTTTCACAGTTTATTTAAGTCCACTTAAATGATAAATAATCAGAATGACACATACAGGTGCTGGTCATATAATTAGAATATCATCGAAAAGTGAAACTTGCATATTATATTCATTCATTACACACAGACTGATATATTTCAAATGTTTATTTCATTTAATTGTGATGATTAAAACTGACAACTAATGAAAATCCCAAATTCAGTTTCTCTGAAAATTAGATTGCTTAAGACTAATACAAAAAAAAGATTTTTAGAAATGTTTTCCAACTGAGAAGTATGAACATGAGAAGTATGAGCATGTACAGCACTCAATACTTAGTTGGGGCTCCTTTTGCCTGCATTACTACAGCAATGTGGCGTAGCATGGAGTCCATCAGTCTGTGGCACTGCTCAGGTGTTATGAGAGCCCAGGTTGCTCTGATAGTGGCCTTCAGCTCTTCTGCATTGTTGGGTCTGGCGTATCGCATCTTCCTCTTCACAATACCCCATAGATTTTCTATAGGGTTAAGATCAGGCGAGTTTGCTGGCCAATTAAGAACAGGGATACCATGGTCCTTAAACCAGGTACTGGTAGCTTTGGCACTGTGTGCAGGTGCCAAGTCCTGTTGGAAAATGAAATCTGCATCTCCATAAAGTTGGTCAGCAGCAGGAAGCATGAAGTGCTTTAAAACTTCCTGGTAGACGGCTGCGTTGACCTTGGACCTCAGAAAACACTGTGGACCAACACCAGCAGATGACATGGCACCCCAAACCATCACTGACTGTGGAAACTATGGACTTAAAGCAACGTGGATTCTGTGCCTCTCCTCTCTTCCTCCAGACTCTGGGACCTGCAAAATTTACTTTCATCAGAGAACATAACTTTGGACCACTCAGCAGCAGTCCAGTCCTTTATGTCTTTAGCCCAGGCGAGACGCTTCTGACGCTGTGTCTTGTTCAAGAGTGGCTTGACACAAGGAATGCAACAGCTGAAACCCATGTCTTGCATACGTCTGTGCGTGGTGGTTCTTGAAGCACTGACTCCAGCTGCAGTCCACTCTTTGTGAATCTCCCCCACATTTTTGAATGGGTTTTGTTTCACAATCCTCTCCAGGGTGCGGTTATCCCTACTGCTTGTACACTTTTTTCTACCACATCTTTTCCTTCCCTTCGCCTCTCTATTAATGTGCTTGGACACAGAGCTCTGTGAACAGCCAGCCTCTTTAGCAATGAACTTTTGTGTCTTGCCCTCCTTGTGCAAGGTGTCAATGGTCGTCTTTTGGACAGCTGTCAAGTCAGCAGTCTTCCTCATGATTGTGTAGCCTACAGAACTAGACAGAGACTATTTAAAGGCCTTTGCAGGTGTTTTGAGTTAATTAGCTGATTAGAGTGTGGCACCAGGTGTCTTCAATATTGAACCTTTTCACAATATTCTAATTTTCTGAGATACTAATTTTGGGGTTTTCATTAGTTGTCAGTTATAATCATCAAAATTAAAAGGAATGAACACTTGAAATATATCAGTCTGTGTGGAATG
>NC_060151.1:7089239-7093914 GCF_021292245.1 Micropterus dolomieu
AATGTGCTTGGACACAGAGCTCTGTGAACAGCCAGCCTCTTTAGCAATGAACTTTTGTGTCTTGCCCTCCTTGTGCAAGGTGTCAATGGTCGTCTTTTGGACAGCTGTCAAGTCAGCAGTCTTCCTCATGATTGTGTAGCCTACAGAACTAGACAGAGACTATTTAAAGGCCTTTGCAGGTGTTTTGAGTTAATTAGCTGATTAGAGTGTGGCACCAGGTGTCTTCAATATTGAACCTTTTCACAATATTCTAATTTTCTGAGATACTAATTTTGGGGTTTTCATTAGTTGTCAGTTATAATCATCAAAATTAAAAGGAATGAACACTTGAAATATATCAGTCTGTGTGGAATGAATGTATATTTTATACAAGTTTCACTTTTTGAATGGAATTACTGAAATAAATCAACTTTTTGATGATATTCTAATTATATGACCAGCACCTGTATTATAGGTGCAGTCAAATACATATAGCGTGCACACACAATCACACACACACACACACACACACACACACACACACACACAGCACCCTTTATACCAAGGAAACTATCAGCGCAAATAGCCCTCTACGTATCGGAAAGGGCTTGACTGACTTCCTACGAGACGACTTCTCGGTAACTTGGAGGAATTAGGGACACGACGACAGCGACATTTAAGCCCGTGTTAGAGGACACGAGGACAGGGCAGCGCCGGTGTCTAAAGGATGAGCGGTCCAGGTGGGCGGACCTCACAGTTTACAACTGCTGGCAGAGGGCGCGCTTCATTTCAGCACCAAGGACAGAGAGGGAGGCAGCGGCTCCCCTGCTAAACCTGTGGGATTCGGTTAACCAGGAGGAATTACTCACCAACAAACAACTGTGGATGAATGTGGAGCTTTAAAGTCAGGTCGACAAAGTTGGAAGTGCAATGCAAAGTGTTACCCAAATTAGTTTTTTCCCCTGTTTTCTTTGCAAAGCGGTGACTCGGTTTACTTGCGTGACATACTGTGAGGAACATCGCTCTCATGTCTGCAGGACGGTCCAGTTTTAAGTGAGGAGGAAGAAGCATAAAGGGGAGTCCTTTCTCAGTTGGAATAATACGTCCTAAGCTCACCATGAATGGCTATAATTTCAACGACTTGAACTCCACTGGTGCAGCACACGCTTATTCACCGTCACTGGACGACACTCTGTACAAACAATACAAGTACCCGGTGAAGAACCTCATCTCTTTGCCAAATGTGGTGGTGTATCTGCTCATGGCTGCCCTGGTAGTTGTTGGAGTGGCCTATGCAATTGTTGGACATCTCATCAAGGACCTGGCCATTGACATAGCAGGTACTGCATTCTGTAATTTATACATTTAAAATTAATTAAATTTGTCATTAGTTACCTCACTGATTATTAACATGTAGCTAGAGTGAAATGAGGAAAAATACGGCACATCTGGCTGTATAATAATATTAGTATTAATAATGCAATCAGTAGCCCTAGCCATACTCAACATTTAAGTTGTAGCCTACATCTTAATCTACAGCAGTGGTACCCTCAAAGTCTGAAGTAGGCCTACCCCTTTATCAACACCACCACTCATGTTCCAGAGGTGTTCATTTCATTTTAATTAATGATGTAAAAGTGGGTACTGTTAGGTGACACTTTTCAATAAGGGACACTACCTTTGAGTAGCTACCAGGGAACAAATGAGAAACTTACTGCCATAGTGAACCATTGGTTTGAGTAATCCCTATTTAAATTTCAAATATGATTAGTTAATTAAGAAACTTGTGAGAAAGTACTTCCCTAAAAAATACTTATGGAGGACTGGGAGGCTTTTATTTCAACAATCTATTACATCTGTTTCATCTGTATATTTTATTTAGCTAGCCTAAGTATTTAGCTAACTAACTGTTTACACTTCACTGCAGGCTTGTTAAAAACACGTTCAGTTGTTACAGCTGACTCAATATGTTCCTCAAATCTTTTTTTGTTGTTGTTGAGCTACTTCACAATCTTTACTCCCTGGCACCTGCAGAATTACTCCCTGGTTGGGAAGCACTGATTTAGGCCATTGTGTTATCGAAATCACACATACTAAACTTCGGCGGCCATGCAGCACATGTCCTTTTACTATTGGTGGTATTATATATATATATATATATAACCCCTTTCTCCCTTGTTTAGATTGTATGTTGGGTCCACCTGGTGATGAAGAGAACGACAAGAACATCAACCCGCAGCGCATGGCTGGCCATCCTCCACTGGTGCATCCATTTGCCCACAATGCCTTCCATGTGTGGGACCAGGACGACGTGGTCATCCCTCTGCCCTACGAAGAAGGCCCCCAGACCAGCCCGCTGATGCTGACTGCCCTCCCCTACATCCCCTCTTTCTTCCCACACGTACACAGCCCAACAAGTCAAAGCTCTTTGACTTTCTCCGCCAGCCCAACCCAGGAGATCAGCATCCCCAGGGAGATCTGATCATTTACAAGCGCCGTGATCATGAAAAGCAAACACCCTGAGAAGGGGGACACCCGAGGACAAAAGGGATTACAGGAGCTTACTGGTTATTGTCTGTGTGTGCCTGAGCTTCAGAGAGACGCTGTTAGACACGTTAGATTAAGTTGAACTGACTCCACATGTTGGTGCTGTCATGGGTACCGTACTTCCTGCAGTACCTACTGTCTAAGTTCTTTGTGGAAGAAATAAAGGTTGTTTTTTTTCTCTCATGAAAACCTAGCTATAAGATGGAGCTGCTGCATGTTCAGTGTGAGTGACTTATGTTTGTACAGGCAGCATGAGATTGAAAGATTGCGTGTCTGTTGTGCCATTATAATCCACCTGCACAACAACAGATTAGCCAGTGACAGTGAAATGCTCACAGGTTTCTGTCTTTCTGAGCTGTGGAATTTACTGATGGTATTTCTGTCACACTTTTGTTATTGCTCTTAATGAGCACCTTATTTTAAAATGCACAGGAGATCAGAATCTTGGTGGAGGTAGTCTGTACCTCTGTAGTCCTCACGTTAACAAAGCCGCTTTCAACCTGTAAACCAGCCATCTGGCTGCCTCACACACTTCGGGAAAACGTTATTTCCACTGAGGGATTAGCTTAAGGGGAGGACTTAACGGAGTTCCAGCAATTCAACATGTACACAACACAACTTAATCGTGTAGCCTTTATCACATGTGTCACACTCACTCATAGATGTCTGGTGTGCAGAGCCTGTCGGAGGCTCAAAAGTATACAGTATGTGGCATGCTGGGAAAGTGAGCTCATTTCTCATGTAATACGAGCTCACAGCTGCTTCTGTTCTTAAATGTCAACTTATACTTTATAAGGGGTGAAGAACATTTTAAATCACAACTTATTATGCAGCTTTGGTTTGGCAGCTTTAATCAATTCAGAATTAAAATTCATGCAGTTTTTAAAGCTCCTGATTGGCCTAAAACACATTTTAAATGCAGAACTACAAAATTCAAAGACCACCCTCTGCCATTGCTTTTAGTATCCCCCTCCCCCACCTTCTTCGACAGAGGGGAAAGAATTCTAGGAAGTTTTGATCCTTTGCAGGCAGAATGAGCCAACACACAGCAGTAAGAGCTTAGCAAGTTAATTTAAGCACTGAACTGTCTTTGAACTTCAGTTTGGAGCAGTGCATTGATAGAAACGTGACATGGCAATTTCATTGGATAAGACAAACTGTATTCAACATGAGGTTTAAGATTAGGAGAAAAGATTGGCAGATACAAGAATCATCAAGTTTAAAAAGTCACTATGGGAGAAAAAGGATTAGGATATGCTCTGACTAAATACCAGACAGACAGACTTCCATACCCACATCGACTTTCCAATAAACACTGGGCAGACACAGGCACACATTCAATGACATTGTTAAATAAGTTGTGAAGGTCAACTGTAGCGTAACCATACTGTTAAATCACATCCAAACACTCTTTTTCATAACAGACAGCAAACCTACAGCACAGCTGGATATAAAATGTCTATTAATGGTTATATGTAAATTAGCACCATGAAATATCTTCCACAACAGATGGCGCAACCTTATTATTTTAAGTTTGTGTCTGCGATTTGACTGATTATGAGAAATTGAGGTTCAAAGGTTTAACATTTTTGATAGAAAAACAACATTTACAATACATAGACATTTTGAATTTTCTGTGGAATAAACATTAATACTGTCTGAGTTCCATCAGGTTTCCCAGTAAGCTATTCCAGTGAGCGAGCATGCACAAAAAGTGGAATGCAGCCATCATTAATGTTATCAAACACACCTGTGCTTTTCCTGCTACATATGTCAAAAAAATATGTCTGCTTTGGAAAAGGTCTATAAAAATCATTGATTATGCTAAGAGACATGATTTGGGTTATAATAATATAATTAGCAAGCTAGTTGCCCAGCATGATAAAAAATTACTTTCAGTAGCCTTCTGTACAGAGGTTTCAAACCTTCTGAATGTGCACTTTTCTTCTCAGCTTTCACCTCTGACACAGCAGTGAGGTAAAGATACAGAACTTGTGATCTTGTGTTCATTCTGATAGGCTTTGCAGGTAAAACCGTACAGAACCAAGTTACGGATGGATATTTGACTTCAAATTTTAGGGTAATTTATGCATATAAATCTAACTAAAAGTAAACAAAATTGCAAAAAAAAAAAAAAAAAAAACGGCAT
>NC_060151.1:7094014-7105981 GCF_021292245.1 Micropterus dolomieu
TATATATATATATAACCCCTTTCTCCCTTGTTTAGATTGTATGTTGGGTCCACCTGGTGATGAAGAGAACGACAAGAACATCAACCCGCAGCGCATGGCTGGCCATCCTCCACTGGTGCATCCATTTGCCCACAATGCCTTCCATGTGTGGGACCAGGACGACGTGGTCATCCCTCTGCCCTACGAAGAAGGCCCCCAGACCAGCCCGCTGATGCTGACTGCCCTCCCCTACATCCCCTCTTTCTTCCCACACGTACACAGCCCAACAAGTCAAAGCTCTTTGACTTTCTCCGCCAGCCCAACCCAGGAGATCAGCATCCCCAGGGAGATCTGATCATTTACAAGCGCCGTGATCATGAAAAGCAAACACCCTGAGAAGGGGGACACCCGAGGACAAAAGGGATTACAGGAGCTTACTGGTTATTGTCTGTGTGTGCCTGAGCTTCAGAGAGACGCTGTTAGACACGTTAGATTAAGTTGAACTGACTCCACATGTTGGTGCTGTCATGGGTACCGTACTTCCTGCAGTACCTACTGTCTAAGTTCTTTGTGGAAGAAATAAAGGTTGTTTTTTTTCTCTCATGAAAACCTAGCTATAAGATGGAGCTGCTGCATGTTCAGTGTGAGTGACTTATGTTTGTACAGGCAGCATGAGATTGAAAGATTGCGTGTCTGTTGTGCCATTATAATCCACCTGCACAACAACAGATTAGCCAGTGACAGTGAAATGCTCACAGGTTTCTGTCTTTCTGAGCTGTGGAATTTACTGATGGTATTTCTGTCACACTTTTGTTATTGCTCTTAATGAGCACCTTATTTTAAAATGCACAGGAGATCAGAATCTTGGTGGAGGTAGTCTGTACCTCTGTAGTCCTCACGTTAACAAAGCCGCTTTCAACCTGTAAACCAGCCATCTGGCTGCCTCACACACTTCGGGAAAACGTTATTTCCACTGAGGGATTAGCTTAAGGGGAGGACTTAACGGAGTTCCAGCAATTCAACATGTACACAACACAACTTAATCGTGTAGCCTTTATCACATGTGTCACACTCACTCATAGATGTCTGGTGTGCAGAGCCTGTCGGAGGCTCAAAAGTATACAGTATGTGGCATGCTGGGAAAGTGAGCTCATTTCTCATGTAATACGAGCTCACAGCTGCTTCTGTTCTTAAATGTCAACTTATACTTTATAAGGGGTGAAGAACATTTTAAATCACAACTTATTATGCAGCTTTGGTTTGGCAGCTTTAATCAATTCAGAATTAAAATTCATGCAGTTTTTAAAGCTCCTGATTGGCCTAAAACACATTTTAAATGCAGAACTACAAAATTCAAAGACCACCCTCTGCCATTGCTTTTAGTATCCCCCTCCCCCACCTTCTTCGACAGAGGGGAAAGAATTCTAGGAAGTTTTGATCCTTTGCAGGCAGAATGAGCCAACACACAGCAGTAAGAGCTTAGCAAGTTAATTTAAGCACTGAACTGTCTTTGAACTTCAGTTTGGAGCAGTGCATTGATAGAAACGTGACATGGCAATTTCATTGGATAAGACAAACTGTATTCAACATGAGGTTTAAGATTAGGAGAAAAGATTGGCAGATACAAGAATCATCAAGTTTAAAAAGTCACTATGGGAGAAAAAGGATTAGGATATGCTCTGACTAAATACCAGACAGACAGACTTCCATACCCACATCGACTTTCCAATAAACACTGGGCAGACACAGGCACACATTCAATGACATTGTTAAATAAGTTGTGAAGGTCAACTGTAGCGTAACCATACTGTTAAATCACATCCAAACACTCTTTTTCATAACAGACAGCAAACCTACAGCACAGCTGGATATAAAATGTCTATTAATGGTTATATGTAAATTAGCACCATGAAATATCTTCCACAACAGATGGCGCAACCTTATTATTTTAAGTTTGTGTCTGCGATTTGACTGATTATGAGAAATTGAGGTTCAAAGGTTTAACATTTTTGATAGAAAAACAACATTTACAATACATAGACATTTTGAATTTTCTGTGGAATAAACATTAATACTGTCTGAGTTCCATCAGGTTTCCCAGTAAGCTATTCCAGTGAGCGAGCATGCACAAAAAGTGGAATGCAGCCATCATTAATGTTATCAAACACACCTGTGCTTTTCCTGCTACATATGTCAAAAAAATATGTCTGCTTTGGAAAAGGTCTATAAAAATCATTGATTATGCTAAGAGACATGATTTGGGTTATAATAATATAATTAGCAAGCTAGTTGCCCAGCATGATAAAAAATTACTTTCAGTAGCCTTCTGTACAGAGGTTTCAAACCTTCTGAATGTGCACTTTTCTTCTCAGCTTTCACCTCTGACACAGCAGTGAGGTAAAGATACAGAACTTGTGATCTTGTGTTCATTCTGATAGGCTTTGCAGGTAAAACCGTACAGAACCAAGTTACGGATGGATATTTGACTTCAAATTTTAGGGTAATTTATGCATATAAATCTAACTAAAAGTAAACAAAATTGCAAAAAAAAAAAAAAAAATAGCGTCATGTAAATGACTTATTTAAAAAAAGTCAGATGTAATCTTAGAATTATAAGGTTCTAATAAATCATGTTTAAAAACATCAAAAACACACAAGTCAGGTTGTATTGGTATTTGAAAAAAAAAAAGCTTTTTATTGTGTAAAGTAGTATTTTTTTCTCCTGTACAAGTAGGTCATTTGCTGTAGTAACTGAGGCAGGGTGATGTAAAAAAAAAAAAATATATATAGCTTGACTTTGTATCTAACAAAGTTAAGACTCACACTGATGTTTTGCATGGCAGAACAGTATTCACTTCATACAAAGGCTGCTCCAATGTGTGTGGAAGTCCTTTAAAGTCAGTTTACTGTGATCCATCTGTGTTGTATGAACCAACCTCAGACCAACTCGTTTTTACTGTCCGAGCTTGGGCTGGCAATAATAATCAGAGGGTAGAGAGTTTTCTCAAGGGGGACGCAGAAATGAGGTGTCAGTATGTAAAGGTAACGTGTGTCCATCCAAAACAATAATGATAAACTCAGGAGTCCAGTCGGCATAAAGGGCTGTCGTAGACCATCTGTAGGTTCACCTTGTGTCCCACCAGTTCTCTGATGTTGTTGATGCCGTATTTAATCATGGTGGGCCTGCGGGTCAGAGAAGGCTTAGTGAGCAACAGCAAAATGCAGCTGTAACAGAAGCCAAGGTGTTTGTGTTGTGTTTTTGCATTTGCAATATTATCGCGATATGATAAAACAAAATTTTCTAATCCAAAGGCTGCGATTACACTCTGGTTACGTGACACACGAGAGTAAACCAGTCTGCAGAGGAACCATCAACTAATACACATTACGCTGTATTGACTTGTTGTTGTACAACGGCCTTAAGCTTGACAGACGCTGACACTAAAGAAACTTTAGTGTCACACAGGGAATTAAAGTAGTACCCGCCACCCGCAGGTAAGTTGGTGGTGGGTGAAATCAACGGGCCATCCGCCGTTTGGACGGACAAAATGCACAACAGAAAGACACTTGTAGTAAGGTAAGTGTATTGTAGCGATTGGTATCGCAAGCCAAAGTACACACAGCCACCAGTCAGCTCAGGAAATATCTGTGAAACGGCGTTTCAAACCAAACGCAAGTCCAAAAGAGGCCTGTCCTGAGTTACAGCCGGTGCGCTGCTCACCAGCATCGGATATTTCTTCTCTACCATTGCTCATAATAATTCATGCAATTCTTGCATCACCTAATTTCATCATAACACAGGCCTGACCTACAAGAAAGAACATTGTATGTTTAATCTATCTAATATTGTGGTGGTCATACTATACACTGATTTACTGCTTGTCCATTTTGAATAAGGAGGTAAAGAGCTTAAAAATTAATCGCATATTAAATTGCAATATTGGTAAAAAAATATATATTAAAAAAATCGCACTTAGATTATTTTCCAAAATTGTTCAGCCCTAACAATCAGCAGTAGTATGTGACCTGTGTGGTGAGCTTTACCTTATGGGGGGTTGTGTGGAAAAGTAAAACAAAACCTGGGCTGGTGAATATATCTTTAGAAAAAATGTAATGTCTTGTAGCATATCAAATTAACAGGATTCTGCCTGTATATAGCCAACACAGTGCTTACAGTGAGATGCAGTTTATAATCTAACATGAAATAATTCCAATAAATTATATATATGTAAATAGTACATCTCAATCATTTGTTGGCAGGAATAATCCTCAGAAAATAACCTTAAATATCTGATTTGTGTGCTCAGTTGCTTCAAAGCTAAAAGACTGATGACGTCTATAGACTAAATCACACACCTTTATAATAATTTAATCCATAAAATTGAATTATTAACAAAGGGTATAGATTTCCCATTTTTAAAAACAAAAATGGCAGCAAAATAAAACGCAGGTCAGTAATGAGCTTTAGCTTGTTTCTCTCTGTATACAACAAATTCATATTGTGTTTCTGTAAGCTTCATCTGTGTGTTCACCTTTCCAGAGACAGCCCCCACGCAATTACTGACACATCCTCAGGAAGACCCATGGGCAGCAGCATCTCTGGTCTGAAGACCCCCGAGTTTCCTACTTCCACCCACTTTTTTAATCCTGTATGAACAGAAAGAAATTATAGACATTTGATGGAACAACCAAACACCAAAAAACAGCAGTAACTATAGAATCAGGGAAGTTGAGAAACTCTATTTGAAGCTTTCCAGCTTGCTGGCAAACCGTAACGATTCAACTATATTGTCAGACTCAGGGTCCATTAGAAAAACATTGTAGACACACAACACATCCTAAAATACAAACATAAAATATGAATTAAACATTGGCAGATTTTATAAAAGACAGTTATACCAATGCTTCCACAGAGGTGACTGGTATTGTGCAATAGTATTACTGGGTTTCGTCAGCAGCTTAATGCCGTTCCGAGAGCCATCCAGTTGACGAATAAATTTGTACATCAGATTTCTCAGTAATATCCGCATACATTATAGGCAGCCTGAAGCTTATGTATTGTTGTCTTTTTAAACTAAGCCCACAATGGGGCAGTATAGAGAGGAGTGCAATATGCTCTGCAGAGCCTTATCTTAACATGGTCTGAACCAGAGGTGGGACCAAGTCTGAGTCAAGTCTCAAGTCAAGGACCAACAAGTCCAAGTCTTAAACTTTGAGTTTCGAGTCCTAAACAAATCATAATGCGCTCTTCACCAAATTTAAAAACCATTTCAAACGTTTTTTCAAGTTAAAAATAAAACAATGTATTGAATAAAGCATTAGCCTGTACAGAAAGAAGGCAGAGGTGCAGTTTCACACAACAAATTTCATGAATTAAATTAAATGTTCATGTAGGGCTTCTAATTATTTTGGTCAATATTGAGATCACAATTATTTAACAGGATCACTCATTGCCTCAGGAAACATTAACTACTTAAATGTAATACTTTATGTATAAAGGGTGCTGCTGTGTGTGTGTGTGTGTGTGTGTGTGTGTGTGAGTGAGTGAGTGAGTGAGTGAGTGAGTGAGTGAGTGAGTGAGTGAGTGAGTGAGTGTGTGAGTGAGTGAGTGAGTGAGTGAGTGAGTGAGTGAGAGAGTGAGAGAGAGAGAGAGGAGCAGAGCAGGTGACAGGTGAACTATTTCAGTTGAAGCAGTAGAAATAAAACCGTGGTGTTTTGTCTGGAGATGCAGTCACAGAAACCAGCGGTGAGAAAACTATAAATCGCTATGACGTTAGAAGACGCAGACACAGTGGACATTTTACAAGAACCGATCAGGTAAATCAACACTGAACACACCTTTTAGACAGGGACGAGCAGCTCAGCTGTGAAGGAAAGGGGTGCGCTGGATTTGTAAAACAAAATGAGTGTCGTTTTGAAACAGCACCCGGCGCCATTATCGTTTTATCTTAATTAACTTGTTTTTATAATTGGTGGAAGCAGCTTCACGCAACAGCTGTAGCAGTCTCTCTACACTGTTTCGACCCGACCTCTTGCTGGAGGAAGCCACACACTCCAGTCGCTATATTGACGCGCTGCGCAGTTTTTTTATATCATAATTTATATTCGTATCAAGTCATCTCGAGTCAAGAGTCAAAAGGCTCAAGTCCAGGTGAAGTCACGAGTCATTGCTGTTCAAGTCAAAGTCGAGTCGCAAGTCTTCTTTGGTTTTGTCAAGTCATCATTTTTGTGACTCGAGTCCACACCTCTGGTCTGAACACATGCTGCTTCGTTGAAGGTCACTTCCTGTTGCCAACATGTTAGCTTGAGCATAAAGCATATGACACTGATCAGACATTTGATCTGTGAGGAAGTGCACCAGGTATTTTGTTTTATTACAAATACTTAGCACTTGACCTGACAGATAAAAATCTGGAAAGGTGAGGCCCTTTTCTTCTGCACATCATGACAACACTCTTCTTGGCATTGTACTGCACATCAGACAATCATAACATATTTGGCAGCTGTTGAAATCCAGCACAGCTAGGAGAAACAATATGCAGATCACTGGCATACATAAGATGATTTATTAGAGCATTCCAGACTCTTAGTTGTTCAGATAAAAATCAATCATATACATGTTGAAGAGAGCTGGGGAGAGTAACCTCCCTTGTCAGACTCCATTACCAGCACCAAAGTGAGCGGAGACTCTATTGCCCCATCTGACCTGAATACTCTGGTTGGCATGACAGTATGCAAGGATTGTTATCATGCTGTCAGGCACGCACCTTAGTTTCAATTTCAGATTTACTCAGTCAAAAGCCTTAGAGGCATCTATAAAAGCAAATAAGAACAGAGGAGTTTTGTCCCCTATACACTTCCTTCAAGGCATAGATACATAAAATGAGCACCATGCTTAGCCTTAAAGCCAAACTGGTTGTCTGTGGTATCAGTTTACTCACTTAAACAATCTAATAAAATCTTTCCCAGAACATTGGATCACACACTGACTAGTGCGATTGGCCTATAATTATCCACACTTCTAACCTTGCCAGCCGTGTCTCTAATGACACAAGAGTCACAGCTAACATTGAGTCTGGTAACATCCCGTGGGTCATAAAGCCATTATTAAAATAAAAAGGCAACCTTTGGGCTTGCATACTTAAGGTGCTGTGCTGTGCTTTGATCTGAGCCACATGCTTTCTCATCAGATAGTGGAGATATTATTTGATGGACCTCTTAGGTTGTGATTCCCAATGTTTCCATGCTGGCAATATTACGCACTTTATAGGGATCACTTTTAACACAGTTAAATAGAGCTAAGTAACGTTGCCTCCACAACGCAGCTATAGGCTACAGAAACTCCCTCTACAGTGTATGGTAACAAAGTATTGCCCTTGTTCAGGGCTCTCACCTCCTTCCAAAAGTCAGCCATAGAGTCCGCTCTCATGACTTGTTCGTGTTTGCAACATAACAAACTGCATATTTATACCTAGCATTGGTGATCTTTTTGAAGTCCAGGACAGGCCCCCGTCTGGGTCTACCAGCCACAACCAAAGCATTGAATGCCTCTTTAGCTTCTGCATTATGTGCATCTACAGACTTATTGCAGCCTGGCTTGATGTTATGTTATAAGAGTAAATAAAGTATGGTCTACTTGTGTCATACACAGCTCCCACAATACAGTCATACATAGAACAGAGAGCTTCACAATGAGAACATAACAAATGGTACATGATCAGGCATAGAAGTTTCGTACGGGATTTTCATTGATCGCAAAACAGCATGCGCATTTGAGGTGCTAATGCAATGGTCAAGCCATGATGTTGTGTGGCAGGTTTCACTTATGTAAGAATAGCTATCAGCAGGTAACAGCAACTGACTAGATAATATAAGACTATTGTAATTCCTTCATTCAACCGCAAAAATAACTGAAGTGTGAACCTACAGAGTATCTAAAAACACATACTGCGCACGGCAGATTCACATAATCTTCACAGAATGTGAAGGGAAAATACAATATTACCAACAAAATGTGTTTTCTTGACTGTTATTTAGATTAAATGTTGTTTTGCAAGATGTCTTTCTGTCCATCTACTATTCATATTTAAATCAACATAATACATTTAAAATTGAATATATGTAAATATATGATTTACAGTAAAGGTAACGTAACCTCCAAAATCACATGAATGAGTCAAATGCCGAGATGGCAGCTACTGTGATCATGTGATCGGCTAAGCTAGTTACCTTTAGCGGGTGCTTAGTTGGCTTTTGATTCGGATGATTGGATTTAGCTGCTGCTTAATTTAGGACTAACAAAAGGGAATTACCTAGATGTAATTTATACATGTGTGATTGATTTACAGGTGTAAGCAAAATAAAAGAGTACATTTAGCTTAGGCTAACTGTGGCTATCTCACAGCTAGCTTTCACTAGATACCAAGTGATAGATGTCAGATTCAGGTCTGACCAAATATGTAGTTACTGCTTCTTGCCTTTGTGGTGCAGAGAACTTTTAAATGTTTTATAGAAAACACTGGGCATTTTAAACACCAGCTAAAAAGAGAGGAAAACGATTTATTGGTTGAAACTCTGTAGTGTACATGTCCGGAAAAGAGCTGCCAGTTAAACTAATAAAGTAGTAATAGCATTAGATGATCTAGAGGGGTTGTATACCTTCATGGTAGCTGAACACTTCCATGCTGGGCTCTGTGTATGGGTTGTAGGCAGGCTTGAAGCGTAGTTTGGTGATCCCTAGAAAAGAAATAAGAAAGACCAGATTTGTGCGGCTTGAAAAACCTATATGAGGGCAGACAGAACAAACAGCAAAACTATTAAAATCTACAAAACAATGCAGAATATTTTCTTATCTTCAGCCGTGTTTCAAGCCTTTTGTAAAACGAGTCCATGGTTTGCAGGTACATTAAATGGAGTGTTTAAGACTGTTGTGTTATGGTTCTGTGTAATTGAATTCATAAGAACCTCTCAGGAACATATTTTAGCTCTACCATATGACCACTTCACTTATAAAAGTCATTTATCTAATCATATTCACAGTGTCATGCAGCCCTCCTGACCTAATTTGGTGAAGAACTGATGCAGGATTCCCATGAGGTCCCCCAGTGTGAGTCCGTAGTCGGCCACCACACCCTCTATCTGGTGGAACTCTGCCAGATGGGTGGCATCTAAGGTCTCGTTCCTGAACACCCGGTCGATTGAGAAATACTTGACAGGGGTGAACTTCTCCTGGTGGACAGTTTGACATGTTGGTGATGAGACAGGCAGGGAAAAGAATTTCACAGGTAATGACAGCACATGTACAGCACATCCGCTATATGGTCAAAAGAATGTGGACGCCCATATGATTTTTTCTTCTCAACATCCCAGTCCAAAGCTATGTATGTGAGAGGTAAAAGCCTAATTTTGGTTTTCCCAGACCCCCGTAATCCAACTCTCCCTCCCCAAAAAATCTTTCTAGATAAATCCCTAATGATATGTATGTGCAGCTCACCTGTTGTGCTAGTTTATACAGCATGCGTGCACTGACTGCTGTAGTGTGAGTGCGGAGTATGTTCTTCTGAGCCTCCTCTATCTTCCAGTTGTATTTGTACCTGAAAGTCAGCAGGATATTAGATAACGTCGTTATAGGCTTTGCTGAAAGTTGAATAATGTTACTGGGTAGGCGAGCGTGTGATTATCTCTCACCCTTGTGAACCAAAGCCTCCCTCTGAGTGGACCTTCTTCACTCTCTCTAGGTATTCCTGTGGGAACTCAAGGGCGCGTGCCGGGTCTGCAAAATGATTTTCAGAATAAATGACCATCATAAAATGACCTAGATACAACTAAGTGCAGGACAGGACTCAGAGAGAGGAATGCACGGCACACTCTGGTCTCACCGGACAGGAAGAAGGTGTCGTGCTGGTCTCTGGCCGGGTGCTGCTGGGGCTGGAACAGGGAGTCAAAGTTCCAGAAAGAGCTCTCTATGAAGTTGTTGGTCGGCATCTCTGTGAAGCTGCAGAAAGCAGAGGGTTCATTTTGTGTTTGTGTTTGTTTTGTGTGTGTAAAATGGCTTCCTTCACTTACAGCTACTCACCCCATCTCCAGGAAGATCTGCCTGAACTGTGTTCGCACCTTCATCAGCGGGTGCAGGTGGCCACAGTCAGGGGGCACGCCCATGGCCTCAAAGTTGTAGGGCTTAAATTTCTTCTCTTTCCAGCTGCCACTGAATAAGTTAAGGGAAGAAGAGTCTGAAAATGTAAAGGTCTGACCGCAGTGCTGTTTCTGAATCCTTGCTTCTTTACAGTCAGAGGGTTCTCCATAATCCATACAGAATATTTCTCCCAATTCATTTGAGCATTTTTAATCTGCAGCTGAGATGACAGATCTGTGGTGTACACAAATAAAAGCAGCATCACTTTGAATTTTGGAAGGAACATCTGGATGCTGTTTTTAGCTAAATGATATGATTTCATGCAAGCCTGAGACCAGAGCTTTTTTCATTCTGCTAGCATTTTAATTCCTTGTCCTCAGCATGAAAACAGTATAAACTGTATTATGAGCGTGTTCTTTGTTTATTTATCCTTATTTCTTACTTAAAAAAATGCCTCACAGAAACAGTGACTATTACACAGTGCCTAAAAGTTCCATTAAGTACATGTTGTGATGTTTGAATACCAATTAAAAAGAAAATACATCAACTGCTTTAATCGACTGCTTTAATTTCTCATCAGAAAAATCAGCCCAAAACAAAGAAGAATAATGTTTAACTGTCTCAAGAGCATTAAGAACCTTGAAGAACAGAATTTCTATATAATTTAAGTCTTTTTTGTTGGTCACAATCATTTTGTACAGCCCTGCCTTTAGGACAAAGTCCTCATCTTTGGACTTGTCCCCTTTTATGGGCAGAGATTTCTCTGTGTCCTCTGTCTGAGATCCTGCACACCGCCACTGACAGACAGAGGAGGGCAGACAGGACACCTTTTCCACAAATTAGACTAAATAAGTAGCGACTGCACCCACCTGGCAATCATCTCTGGGGTGAGCTCTGTCTCTTGTTTGGTGACGGTGGTGCTGAAAGAGGCGCCCTTAGCGATCCAGTACGACTTCACCGTCCTAAACACATAAAACAAAAAGTACTTCAACCAACCATAAAGATTCTATGAGAGGCTAAATGATAGAAGTGATGACCTGTATGAATATAACAGACATTTATATTACACAGAGATTGTTCACATGTATGGTAGTGTTTAGTGGTGCTGTACTGAAATGCAGTACAGTGTGTCTACTATTTTTGTTTATAAAATGCTTACAGAGGGGTAGTGGGACTGAAACATCAGTGATGTGAAGTGTACACGTGAACCATAGACCACGTGTGTTTTAGTGAGGATTTAGACATTGAAAAACATTTGGTTACTTAAACTTGATTGAAGGCCTGTTTTTTTTTGCTTAGTATCTTCCCTCAGTAGACAGATGCTTAGTTATCAGCTCAGTACATCTCTCGTCTGGCTCCCAGTTTATGAGAGATTGCTTTTTTAAGTGTGGTAAAGTCTTCTTCTCCCCACATAATATGCATTGTTTTATCTGCAAATTATATTCAATACAGTTTTTTTTATTATCTGAACAACTAAAGTAAATGGGTGAAGAAGTTGACATGGTTTAGCCAAATTAAACCTTGTGTAGAGTTTTGAGTGAATTAGCTTAATAGAGCTCTTCTCAGGTCGACATTCTTTATTGTAAAATTCTAATACTTATGAGATACTGGAGTTTTGCTTTAGCTGCTTGAAATATTTCACTTTGTGTGTAATGAATCTGGAATATTTGAAAGTTTCACTTTTTGAATTAAATTCTGGAAGATGAACTTTTCCCCAATTTTCCACAAGGGACTGTTTCAAACCTGTTGTGATATTTTAAAAATGTAATTACAGAACCGGCATTTACCCAATCCTTTTTGGGCCGACAGCAGCATTGTTCTCTACTGGAACAATAAAACTATTTGAGTAGAGTACA